>NC_056590.1:2774079-3074079 GCF_018340385.1 Cyprinus carpio
GATCAGAGAGCTGAACGCTGTGAACCGACTTAACAGGAGACAGCCACTAGATGGCTCACTTCCTTTTAAGTAGGTCAATCAGTTCCTAACTACAGGCATAAAAAGTTGATTAAAACACACATGTAAAACATTATATCTATTCCACATATCACTGAAGACATCTAATCATCTCGAAGGTGTAATAAATGTCACGAGGGGCTGAGATGGTCGTCGACATCGTTGGCGCTCCCTTGAGGGGGGGTTTTTATGTTGGAGGATGTCGTAAAAACAAAAGTCCTTATCTTTTTTTTTTTTTTTTTTAAGTTCTTGTCTCTGAGTGCAGGATTAAATACAGAGACAGAATTCATTAATATGAAACAGATGGTTGAATACCATCCGCTCATTAGTGTTACACCGTATTAAAGGGGCATTTCTCTCTAAAGGCAGAGATGGAAGGTAGTGACTCGACATCTTTGCAGTGAAAAACACTAGTTTATTTATAAATAATAAAAATATCTCCTTACAATTTTTTCCTGATACATTCAGTCGTTACTTTTGCTGGTGCTTTGCGGCAAGCTTTTTATGTGGGTGCTTGAACACTGAATAGGCTAGCTAGGTTTATTATAGTTTAGTATCTAATTAATCACTATTATTAGTTGACTAGAAAAATCTTTAGTAGGGGGCAGCTCTAGTTTTAATACAGACCTCCTTTCTTCTAAAATTCTTCCAGCTGCGTTGAAGGCACGCTCGCTACTGCTGCTATGGCGGGAACACTAAACACCATGCGAGCCAGTCTTGACAGTTGCGGTAACATGATCTTGTTTTGTTTCTGCCCAGAACATCTTTTACATCACCTTAATTAATGGATGTCTAAAATTTAAAAAGAAGAATAAGACTTAAACAGGCCCAATACCCAGTCTGTGTGTTAACTATCATATGAAAATTGGCCCTAAGCCCGGCCCTAGAGGCGTAAATAAATCAGGCCTCATCAGGCTAGGGCTGAAATGCAGGGCTCTTAACTATGCTACCATCCTATCTCTACACTGGAACTCCAAGATAACTTGGAGAGTCAGAGGGCAGGATGCCCAAGGGAATACAGCTGCCAACAACATTTAAACTTTGACACTGCCCTTAAAGAAGTAATCCAAATTGACAAGCTACTACTTCTAGAAGAAGACTGGAGGAGGCACTTAGAAAGAGGGCCACCAACACAGCCTGCTACCGCTCCACTAGCTGCCCTGCTTAGCTAAAGTGCTGCACATATAGAGTTCTAGCAAACAGACATGCTGACACTGCAAAGCAACCCCAGCCAATGTTGGGGAAGGGGAACAGATAGCTGGATTATATACCCATCTGTCCACTCAGTTCCCAACAAACAATAATGAAGAAATAAACAAGGAAAATACTATAAACACTATCTAAAACACAAACTACAATAATAAACGCCAGGCTGCTAACGTCACCATTCCTGCACTACCTTCCCAAAACTATTACAATACCAACCAACAACTTCCAATGGAATAGGGCAGGTTACTTTACTGCTACCACCCCACTTACCAGAGTGCAATGCCTCAAACTCTACCACCAGGAAAAGCTTACACAGAAAAGCATACAAAGCATACACACTTTCATCTTCAGCTCATACTGCTCAATAGGGCAGCAGAGGAAGCAAAAAAGCACAGTCCATTAAAAGTTACAGTTGCGTCTGTCGTCAACTTCTATCTATAAGAGGGCAGGGTACTGCTTCCACCATCGAGCTTATCAATCTGAGAATTCTAACATGATCATTTATAACCAGTAGCGTACCGTGGGGTTTCAGTCAGGGCCTTCAGTAAGCAACTGTAAACTACATACCCTTACACATCTCTGTAACAGCTAACGCAGCCATATGCATATAATTAGCATATTAGCACACAGGCTCTCAACTACAATGACAGCTGATCAACAATTTCATCAGTAGGCTAGATTAGGTTGGGTTAAATGCAGAGTAAATTTCCCTATATGGATCAGTTAAAGTAATCCACCAATACATAGGTCATTATGCACATTCATGTCACTCTAAAATGACGACGTGCCCACAGCAGCAAAACTGTACAAATGCTGGACATCCACACACAACACCACAGTATTATCAACGCACCATGTAAACCTCCATAACAATGTGCATGACACAATACTCATCAAACAATAAAGCACTCACCTGTCTCTTTTAAATAAAGTCCATGCGTCTGTCATTCCATGTCACTTTACTCGTATTAAAAAGAAAACATGGCCAAATAACTTGTTGTGCTCGGTGCTAACTGTTAGCCACTCATAGCACTCATAGTTGCAATCTTTGAAATGGCACATAAAACCTTTGTTAGCAAATTCAGTTTGGGTGTAGTTTATCCTTTCTCAGTTATTCATTTTTTGTCTGCAAAGGAGCACCTTGAAAAAGGCTTTTTTAGTAGATCGGCAGCAAGATCTGGTGTAGGCGCCGGCGACTGAGGCTGTTATTTTCTTTTTGTTGAATTTCACTTTCACACCTTGGAAATTTCCAACTAAATGCTGGGGGTAGCACTGGGCACATCTCTGGACCCAGAGGGCATGCTGTCATTGAACATCAAAATTTGACTGGCTGATGATTCGGTCACTAATGCTCATTACAAATCAGATGCGACGTCTTTGAACAAAAGGGAAGCACTATCTGTAGTGCTGGCCTCAGAGTTTTTTTTTAATGTAGGATGTTCCAGTTTCAACCTCAATAAAGCTAATCATAGGCCATTTTGTGGGCATTGCACAAAAGAAAATGATACATAAATAATAATAATAATAATAATAATAATAATAATAATAATAATAACAACAACAACATTTTTCACACCGTTATATTTTTCGGTGATGGCCCAACACTGTTTTTAACCTTATTACCATCCCTTACATGAAGACACGCAGTACACACTCTCAACTTAAACTAAACTGCTGAAAAAGGGCAACAAAAGAGAAAACAACTAGTCAACTCAACCAGGGAGGTCTCAGCTACAGCTGGATCTACCGACAACTTTTAACTGAAAGAGGACAGGCTACTGCAACACTACATTCTCAGGTCTCGGCTTTAGAATGCTTCATGATGATCTCTAACTCTGTCACCACTGCTACAGGGAGCATATCACACATCATACTCACTATGTGAGTGGTGCCCTGTGACACGGCATGATTTTGATTAGCTGGGCACTGTCAGACTGCAATGTGGAAACAATGATTACTAATAACACTAATAACAATAATTTAAAAAAATTAAAACAAATTTCCTATTTGACTAACTTCCGCCTAACTAAGGTCAGGAAGCAGACAGACTAGCTAAACCTACCATCTGCTAGCTTCCTCATGTCACAGAAGTCAGTTAATTCTCAGCACATAGAGACTCTTTCACCTAGATATCATACTTTAGAGACTGTGTCTGTTCCCTGAACTAGCAAAACAAAAAAAATGTCCAAAAAATTTAAAGGTAACAATTTAATTGATGTTCAACAAATAAAAACATATATAATACAGATAAACAAATGATAAAGCTTGGCTTAATGAATATTAGATCCCTTTCTACGAAAGCACTTTTTGTAAATGATGTGAACACAGATCATAAGCTAGATGTGCTCTGTTTGACAGAAACCTGGCTAAAACCAGATAATTACATTATTTTAAATGAATCTACCCCCCAAGATTACTGTTATGAACATGAGCTGTCTAAAAGGTAAAGGGGCAGGTGTTGCTACAATTTATTGTAATATTTTCAGTATTTGTTAGAGCTCTGGTTTCAAGTACTGTATAATACGTTTGAAGTAAGTGTGCTTCATATAACACTATCTAGAGAAATAAGTTTTAATAATAAATCCCCTGTGACATTTGTACTGGCTACTGTACCAGACAGATTTTATCAAAGAATTTGCTGATTTTCCGTCCGAGTTAGTGCTGGCTGCAGATAAAGTCTTATTTGTTGGTGATATTAAGATCCATGTTGATAATAAAAATATACATTGGGATCAGCAAAAAATATACATTCTGAACTGTATTGAGGTCAGACAACACATGTCAGGGCCTACTCATTGTTGTAATCATACTTTAGATTTAATACTGTCACATAAAAATTAATGTCAATAGGACTGAAATTATGCAGTAGAGTGATGACGTCTCAGATCATTATCTAGTCTTGAATATACTCCATATAGCTAAAGCTGCAAACTCAACTCCTTGTTACAAATATGGTAGAACCATCACTTCTACAACAAAAAACTGCTATGTAAATAATCTGCCTGACTTGTCTCAATTCCTCAGGAAATCCAATAACTCAGAAAAAAAACCTGCTGTTGTAACAAAGTATTGACTCTCTCCCTCTGGAGTCTAAGGAAACATTCTGACACTGTAGAATAACAAATAAGGAAAACAGTCTGACATTGTCGTGTAACAAACACACTCGTGCCTTAAAGAGAGCAGACTGGAAAATGGAACACAGCTGGAAGAAAACAAAACTAGAGGTATTTTGTACTGCATGGAGGGAAAGTACTTCTACTTACAGAAGAGCTCTAAAAATTGCTCAATAGGGAGTCCATTGGGTCCCTATTGAACAACGAATACATTTTAAAATCTTTTTAATTACAAAGCCCTGAATGGTTTAGCTCCTCAATACTTGAGTGAGCTTATATCATATTATAGACATTCACATCAGCTGCGATCTCAAAACTCTGGCCATTTGATAATACCTAGAATATCAAAATCAACTGCAGGCGGCAGGATATTTTCCTGTTTAGCACCCAATCTATGGAACAATCTACCTAGCATTGTTTGGGAGGCAGACACACTCTGTCAGTTTAAATCTAGATTAAAAACCCATCTCTTTAACATGGCTAGCACATAACACACTATCACATTTCTATAATTCAAATCCGTTAAAGTATTGTTAGGCTGCATTAATGAGGTCAACCGGAACCGGGACCATTTCCCATAACACCAGATGTACTCACTACATCGTAAGAAGAATGGCATCTACGCCAATATTAGTCTCTATCAGTCCTATTCCTAGGTCAGTGTAGCCATTCAGATCCAGTCTGTATCCAGATCAGATGGTGGATCAGCACCTAGAGATGACCTCTACAGCCCTGAATGTCAGACCATACCAAATAAACAACATATCCCCCACAAACACATCACCACCAAAAAAACCATCAACACAACAACAAACAACACAAGACCACGGGAACCAGGCAAGTCCTCTGCGCCTGTGTTGCAGGCTGGAATTAAAACCACACAATGGTGGTTTCATCTTGCCAGAGGAGAACTGGCCCCCCGACTTAGCCTGGTTTCTCCGGAGGTTTTTTCTCCATTTCTGTCACCGATGGAGTTTTGGTTCCTTGCCACTGTCGCCTTTGGCTTGCTTAGTTGGGGACGCTTGACTGATTACACATACGCTATTGGAAGAGAGCTGAACTGGATGATGACATCACTGAATCATGAATGAACTGACTTTAACTGGAAAAATTACTCTGTTATTGTCTTCTTGCATTATTGACAATCTATTTTCCTGTTTAAAACTGTAAAGCTGCTTTGACACAACCAGTATTGTATAAAGCGCTGTACAAATAAAGGTGACTTGACTTGACTTAAAAAACTGCTGGATCTGCTTACTTTTCGTCTCTTTTAGAAGAAAACAAACACAACTCCAGGCATGTATTCAATACAGTAGCTAACTTAACGAAAAACAAAGCATCAACGGTGCAGACATTTCCCAACAGCACATCAGTTATGGACTAGCTAGGTTCCTTCTTAGAGAGAAATGGTATCTGTGACGTTTTAAAGTCAGGATTTAGTCCGTATCATAGTACCAAGACTCATCAGAATTACAAATGACTTGCTTTTATCATCCGATCGTGGTTGTATTTCTCTATTAGTACTACTGGGTCTTAGTGCTGCATTTGACACTATTGACCACAACATTCTTTTGAGTAGACTAGAAAACTTTGTTGGCATTAATGGAAGTGCATTAGCATGGTTCAAATTGTACTTATATGACCGCCATTAATTCGTAGCAGTGAATGAAAAGGTATTATATCGATCACAAGTGCAGTATGGAGTACCTCAAGGCTCAGTTACTAGGGCCGTTACTCTTCACGCACATGTTACCTTTGGGCGATATCATCAGAAACACTGTGTTAGCTTTCACTGTTAATGATATTCAGCAGCTCTATATTTCTTTGCGGCCCGGCAAAACATACCAATTTGAAAAACCAACAGAATGCATAGTCGATATAAAAAGGTGTTAATTTTCGTATTTAGTGCCCAAACTCTGGAATAACCTACCTAACATTGTTCAGGAGGCAGACACACTCTGTCAATTTAAATCTAGATTAAAGACCCATCTCTTTAACCTGGCTTACACATAACACACTTACACATTTCTAATATACAAATCCGTTAAAGGATTTTTAGGCTGCAGGAATTAGGTCAACCGGAACCGGGAACACTTCCCATAACACCGATGTACTTGCTACATCGTTAAAGAATGACATCTACGCTAATATTAGTCTGTTTCTCTCTTATTCCAAGGTCACCCTAGCCACCAGATCCAGTTCATATCCAGTACATATCCATCCGAGATGGTGGATCAGCACCTAGAGAGGAACTCTACAGCCCTGAATTTCAGCGGAAACCAGGACAACTAGATGAGGCCCAGAGACAGATCCCCAGCAAAGACCTTGTCTCAGACGGCCATTGTGACAATACCACAGGAACCAGTTGAGTCCTTTGCACAATGTGACTTTGCTGCAGCCTGGAATTGAACAGATGACAACTCCCCCCACAGAACAAATTCCCCACCCACAAAACCTGGTTTCTCCCAAGTTTTTTCTCCATTCTGTCACAGATGGAGTTTTGGTTCCTTGCAGCTGTCGCCTCTGGTTTGCTTATTTGGGGACACTTCATTTCCAGTGATATCGTTGACTTGATTGCACAGATACTATTACTGAATTCAATGATGAACTTCATTACAACACAAAAATAAATGATTAACTACCTTCAACTTAAAAAAAAGACACAAATATTGTCATTTTTCATTATTGACACACTATTTTCCTAATTAATGTTGCACAGTTGCTTTGACACAATCTGTATTGTTAAAAGTGCTATATAAATTAAGGTGACTTGACTTGACTTATCTGACCGTAATCAATTCGCAGCAGTGAATGAAGAGGTATCATATCAATCACAAGTACGATATGGAGTGCCACAAGGCTCCGTAGTAGGACCGCTGCTTTTCACACTGTACATGTTACCGTTGGGAGATATCATAGTGTTAACTTTCACTGTTATGCTGCTGATACTCAGCATTATATTTCTTTGCAGCCAGATGAAAAATGCCAGTTGACAAAACTAATGGATGGCATAGTTGATGTTGGATGTTAAGAAATCAATCAATCACCACAAACAAAGATAAATTAAATTAATTATTTATTGGGTGGTTGTTCTGTGCGCTTAATAAACAAACTCCAGCTAGTACAAAAAGCAGCAGCTAGAGTTCTTACTAGAACCAGGAAGTACGACCATATTAGCCTGGTTCTGTCAACACTGCACTGGCTCCCTATTGAACATCGTATACATTTTAAAACATTTCTAATTACTTATAAAGCTTTGAATGGTTTAGCTCCTAAATACTTACATTAGTTTAGCGAGCTCATATTGCATTATAGTCCTTTACATCCGCTCTAATCTCAAAACTCTGTCCATTTGATAATACCTAGAATATCAAAGTCAACTGTAGGCGGCAGATCCTTTTCCAATTAAGCGCAATCCAGCGCAATCTTTCCAAACTCTGGAATAATCTACCTAGCATTGTTTGGGAGGCAGACACACTCTGCCAGTTTAAATCTAGATTAAAGACCCATCTCTTTAACATGGCTTACACATAACACACTATCACATTTCTATAATTCAAATCCATTAAAGGATTGTTAAGCTGCATTAATTAGGTCAACCAGAACCGGGAACACTTCCCATAACAAGTCGTCACCTTTATTTATATAGCACTTTTAACAATACAGATTGTGTCAAAGCAACTGAACAACATTAATTAGGAAAATTGTGTGTCAATAATGCAAAATGACAATAGTAAACAGTAATTTTTCAGTTAAAGGCAGTTCATCATTGAATTCAGTGATGTCATCATCCAGATGACAGCATAACGCCCGATGTACTCGCTACATCGTAAGAAGAATGGCATCTATGTTAAAATTAGCCTGGTTCATTTTTACTCTGTCACCATAGCCATACGGATCCAGTCCATATCCAGACCAGATGGTGGATCAGCACCTAGAGGTGACCTCCACAGCCCTGAATGTCAGCAGAGACCATGTCAACTAGATGAGCTCCAGAAACAGATCCCCTGCAAATACTTTGTCAACTAGATGGCCAACGGGACAAGACCATGGGAAACTAGAAAAGTCCTCTGCACAATCTGACCTGCGTTGGAGCCTGGAATTAAACCACACCATGCTGGTTTCGTCTGGCCAGAGGAGAACTGGCCCCCCAACTGAGCCTGGTTTCTCCCAAGGTTTTTTTCTCCATTTCTGTCACCAATAGAGTTTTGGGTCCTTGCCACTGTTGCCTTTGGCTTTCTTAGTTGGGGACGCTTAATTTCTGCCAATATTGTAGGCTTTATTGAACTGACAGTATTGGAAGAATGCTGAATTGGATGATAACATCACTGAATCATCAATGAACTGACTTTAACAAAAAAAAGACTGTTTATTATTGTCCTATTGCATTATTGACAAACTTTTTCCTGTTTGACACTGTAAAGCTGCTTTGACACAATCTGTATTGTACAGAGCAGTATATAAATAAAGGTGACTTGCCTCAAGGATACCACTGTCAAACCACTAAGGGGTTTTCATGCAACTGGGCCCTGGTTCCTCTTTCACAGGGGCTGTGTTCTCCTCCAGCAAAGAGACACGACAAATGAAAAGGGAGGGAGAGGTAACTGACGCTGAATCGGCCCTGATACTAAATCCTGTTTAACAGAGTTATAAACTGTGTCAGGATAATAGCGGCCATAATGCACTAATCTGCAGTTAGGGTGCAGTTAAAGTGATGTGTAACCACACTTCATAATTAACAGCCCCTAGATAATACCCCAGTCTAACCGCGCAGAGAGAACGAGGCAGACTTTGCTCTTCAGTATTCAGTACATGTCCCCTGTGCGCCAATTCTGTAATAATGTTTCTGCCCTTGGTTAAACAAATCACAACCATATTACAAAGAATGTTTCTAAACTAAACCCTTTTAACCAGAGGTTATTATAGTTTCCTAATTTTAATAGTATTTAAATGTTACTTTTAATTTCAGTTTAATTTAGATAATATCAGCATCAGTATATAATAATAATAATAATAATAATAATAATAATAATAATAATAATAATAATATAATATATATATATATATATATATATATATATATATATATATATATATATATATATATTACTTTTAGTAAAATACAGCTAACAATTTCTTGTTATTATAGAAATCAGAAATCTGCATGTTGAATCGACAAAGTGGAGGAAAAAAAATAAGGAACACTGATTGCCATGCCAAAAACACAGAACCAAACCAGAGCCCATGGAGAGAGTATGGTTTAGATTTCACCATAGTTTTAGTTTTATTATATGATAATAACCTTTACATACAATAACTATAAATGACAACAATTTACACCTCCATTTCCTGTACATGTTTATTTGTGACTGTGTGTAACTGCATGTGAAATACGTGTCTAGTTGTCATTTGAACCTTGAGGAGCTGATAAGAGACAGTCTACAGTCTAAGTGATTTCCAGTGGGTGACTGGGAGAGTGAATGAGTTAAGTGAGTGGAACAGGCTTGATTTCTCTCTCTGACACTGCAGACATAAACATTTTCATGTTTGCTCTATCCAATCACCTCATATGAAGCATTGAGAGCTGCTCTGTGAGGGGAATGATACAATAAATGCCTTAAAGAAAGAGAGAGAGAGCAGACGTCAGCAACACTCGCACTCTCCACCCATTCATCCCACAGCCACCCAGAGTGTGAGAACTGAGAGAGACATTCAGAGAGAGAGAGGTCATGCACAACATGGGCTCCTAGACTTTCTAGAGTTTCTTACTTCTTAATATGAGGTAAACCAAAGATAAAACACAAAATTAACAAAAAATGTGATGAACACAATTTCACTCTAAAAAGATTATTATTTTTTTTTTTTTTTACAATAAATTAGGAGAAAATCTCTTGAAAACAAGGTAAGTTCGTGGAACCTAAACAAAAGGACACTGGAGTGGACCCTACAACAAGGCTTCAGAAGGGAACAAACACAAAAAACTACTGGAAAAGAACCACTTACAAACTTCACGGATTTAACAAAAAGGATTATTCCATCTTGATTTTTGAAATAACCTTTCCATCTACAAACAACAAGGATCAAAAAAATTTAAAAGGACAAACCAAACCAACAGGCCCCCAACTTTCCAGTTGATGGAGGTAAGACAACAAGAGCTCTTATTCAACTAAAATAAATTTTATAAGCAATTTGTCAAGATAAATTCAACTAAAAAGGGAAACGTTTTATAAATTCTTTTATAAACTTTGCAAACAAACTTAACCAAAAGTTCCCTGGCATACTACAGCTGTAGAACGGTATAGCAACTTAAAATAACAATAGAGAGCCGTTGTCATTCACACCTTCTGACTGGATTAACTGAGCCATCACTATCAATACCAAAGACCTGTAAAAGGCATCACCATGGCAACACCAGCAATGGGGACTGGAGCTCACACCTTTTCCTACCCCCCAGACATCAAGTCTGAGAAGAGCAGACAGCAACACAAGCTCAAACAGAAGGAAAAACCAGAGACACTGTTTAAAGATACTTTAAACAGTAGGGGCAAAACCATCACCACAAACCTGCTCTTCTACACAGAACACCCGACTGCATGGCACACAGCCTCCTGCGCACTGTTCCAGTATCACACCAAACATGGAATCTGTAAAGGCAGAGAACTGTGCATTTATGAAGACTCAGAAAAAGACCCAGAGAACAGACACCTGACAATAAACTTCTATCAAAATGGAATGGTAATGGTACAGGGAAACAATGTTGCCCTCACAAAATTTGAGCAGACCTTCCACTGCTTAAAAGATATGGTGGAAACAGATGAACAAATCCATACAGACACACCAGAAGACACTGATCAAAATGAGTCCTCAACCCATAACAACACAAAGAACAGGACCACTCCAGAAACCACAGAGACCATCAGTCTTCCCCCATGCACAGGACTACACAACACAGTTGTTTAGCTACAGCACAGTTCACTGCTAGAAGTGGAAATAGTGGAACTGGGTGAGCAAGTCCACACCCTGACCACTAAAGACACTGAAAAACTCAGAGAACAGCTGGACCAGATAAGAAACCAGCTGAAAATGTCCATCCAAGAACTTAAGAGGAAAATGGACACTCTGTATCACAACAGGGAAACACTCAAAAAAGACCTCAAAGAACTTCAACAGATCATGGGGAAGGAACTTTCAGAAATGAAAGAATACATGGGGAGGGAGCTTGCATGCTTCAAAGTTGAGTTACAACAAAGGGACAAAACAGATGGAGACCCTAACAACACAGATGAGGTGTCTCTCTACCCTGCAAATGCCCCAAAAGTTCCCCCTCCCTCCCCCACACCTACACATCCAAACTCCAGCAGCACATCTCCAGCACACACCAAACAATTACAGCCCAGAAACAGCCAAAAGGAAGCAGAAACACCTGCAGCCTCCAGAAACCCAGAGACCCCTCAGAAAAACACTACAGCTACAACCCCAGCTGAGAAACAGCAAGTGAAAACAGAGGCTGACATTGCCATTCTCATGGACTCCAATGGGAAGTTCCTACATGGAGAAAGACTGTTTCCAGGAAGTAAAGCAACAAAACTCTGGTGCCCAAAAACTGGGGATGCCCTCAGAATACTTTCTGACTCCAGCTTTGGCACACCCTCACATATCATCATACACACAGGCACCAACGACCTGAGAAGAGAACAAGAGAGAGTTGGGCTGCTGATCTGCAGAGTAGCAGAGAAGGCTACAGAGACCTACCCCAACACAAAGATCACCATCTCTCCCTCCAGAGACATCCACCCAGACACCATTCAGAGAGTCAACACTGACATCTCCAAAGGATGTCCTCACCTGCCCAATGTGCACCTGGCTCATCACAACAATGTGTTTGCAAAAACACTGAAAGACTCTACACCCCTGAAAACAACACAGCTGCCAATCTACAGAACACAAATCGAGACACCCAGCAGAAACCTACAGTCCCATTACAGAGAACGACCACCACTGGCTTCACAATACCAGGGACCCCCACACCATGCTAAAATCCACATCAGAACACCCCATGCACCAGCACCACACCACCACAGACCTACACCAGTCCATCAGCAGAAACCACAGTTTGCACCAGATCCCCATCCAAGACACCCACGGCCACAAAAACATCACTCCAGGCAGAGGAGCAACACTAGAAAGAGCCCACCACCAGCAGCAGCAACCAGCCTTCCACCTGCTCATGCACCCTCAGCTGATGACACACCGAACCCAGCACCACTCCCACACTCCAGGAGCTACGCTCAGGCCCTGAAAGGACTAGCAAATACACTGGAGATGAGTGAGATCAGACAGCTGCTGAACTACATCAGTGCCCAGCTGACAGCATGAGAGTCCACACAGCATGCAAACACCTGCCTAACAATGCTTTACTTTTTCAAAACATTATATTACATTAGAAAATGATTACCTCTATTTTTGAAAACAAGAAATCTATACCCGTGAAATCTTAAAATGACTCTGTCAATATCAATGTGGAATATTCAAGGATTGAATTCAGCAGCCTTTGGGCTAAAGAGTTCAAACACAGAATTCCAGAAGAGTATCAAAGATATGGATATTATAATTCTACAGGAGACATAAAGCAGGGCAGACACAATCACCCACTGCCCACCCAACTACAGAGAAATCATCCTACCATCACAAAAACTCAACACGGTCCGACGGGGAAGAGACTCAGGAGGACAAATAATCTGGTACAAATCAAAACTCCACAACCACATCAACACAGTAAAGCAATGCAAATACTACACCTGGCTTAAAATCCACAAGGAACTGCTCCCATCCAGAAAAGATATATACCTGTGTGCCATATACATCCCGCCATCAGAGTCCCCCTACTACAGCGAAGACACGTTCTCCACATTAGAGGAAGAGACAAGCCACTTCCAGGCCCAGGGAAACGTGCTAATCTGTGGAGACCTGAACGCAAGAACAGGACTACAGCCGGACTTCACCGACACACAAGGGAGCATCAACAAATACATCAACAAAAAAACTGACTGTTATTAATAACACATTCTCCCATATCCACAGAAATAACCATGATCATATAGTAAATAAGAATGGGAAAGACCTCCTGAAGCTCTGTCGTAGCCTGGGTCTGTATATCATCAACGGTAGGTTACGAGCAGACACTTTAGGGAGATTCACATTTTGCTCACCTCTGGGGAATAGCACAGTTGATTATATGATAACAGACATAGATCCTTTGTCTCTCAGATCATTCACTGTTAGAGAACTAACCCCTCTGTCTGATCACAGTCAAATCACTGTGTATCTCAAAAAGACTGAAAATAACATTAACACAAAGCCCAGAAAACTGTACAACATCAGAAAACCATACAGATGGGCTAAAAACAGCGCTAAAGAATATCAGAAATCACTTAGCAGCCAAAATATACAAGCGGTGATGGATAACTTTCTAAATAACACCTATGCTCACTAATGAAGATGTCAATCTTGCGGTCATAGATTTAAATGACATATTTGAAAAATCAGCAAAACAATCCAAATGGAAAACAAAAAATGGAAAAAATCAAATACCCAAAAATGACAAAAAATGGTTTGATCAAACTGAGAATACTATCAAATCAGAAACACAGAGATCCAAATAATGCAGAGATCCATCTTCTTTACTGTGAAACACTAAAACAATACAAACATACACTCGGGACCAAAAAAAGCACAATACACCCAAAAATAACTCACTGATAAAACATGATAAAACACACAAGCAGAAAATTTCAATTGGCCATTCTAAAACTATTCAATGTAATCAATGGAATCAAAATGAAAAAAGTTAAAGTTGTGACATTTGCCAAGTATGGTAACCCATACTCTGAATTGGCGCTCTGCACACACACAGCAGTGAGAAGTGAACACACCGTGAACACACACCCGGAGCAGTGGGCAGCTATATCCAGCGCCCAAGGAGCAACTGGGGGTTCAGTGCCTTGCTGAAGGGCACTTCAGCCATGGGTATTGAGGGTGGACGAGAGAGCTGTTCATTCACTCCCTCCCACCTACAACTCCTGCCAGCACCGAGACTCGAACCTGTGACCTTAGGGTTACAAGTCCAACTCTCTAACCATTAGGCCACAGCTGCCCCCATGGCTTGATCACACCAATCTTTAAAATGGAGATAAATTTGATCCTAACAACTACAGAGGCATCTGTGTGAGCAGCAACCTGGGAAAGTTATTCTGTAGTATAATAAATGCTCGACTATTAGATTATTAGTTCGATTAGACTTCATCACCACACACAAAATTACCGTACATCTGACCCCCAATCATAGCATTATAAAGCCCTGCAAAACCATAAGATGAGCAAAGAAAGCAAGCCCTTTATTTACCTGATCCAGAGCTTCAGTCCTGATGCTAACATGTACTGACTAACATGTACTGATGCTCTGAATCACAACATCAGAATCAATCAGATTACTGCACAAATCAAACAGAATTACATCACTCACTGGCAAACCCAAACACAACAACAGAGTAAAATGCAATGCTATTTGGCCCTAAAGAGAGAGAGTACAGTATGGCAGAGAATCTGTACACAGTGTCAGATAAGAAACTGAGAAGCACGTTGACCAGATACAGACTCAGCGGACACAAATTGATGATTAAGATGGGCAGACACAGAAAAACATGGCTGCCACTGGAGCAGAGACTATGTTTACACTGTGATCTGAATCAGATGGAAACAGAACTGCACTTCCTAACAGAATGCTCCAAATACATGGACATACGGACAGTGTTCTATGATCAAATACAGCAGATCCATCAGACATTTAAAACTCTTTCGAACCAGGAGAAACTGCCATATCTGTTAGGAGAACACAAGAACTGATGTGTGTTTGCTGCTCAATATGTGTCTGCCTGCCATGATAGAAAAGAGAACACTCAACCTGCCCTGATCTGATGTTTCCAGCACATGTAGATTATGTTACCATATTACTGTATTATATTACTTCAGTGTATATTTTGCCTCTGTAAATCTAATACTATATCTTATTTTATTTTATTTCTAACTTATACACTTACACTAAATAATTTTTGCACTACATGCTTAATACCTTTTTATATATTTTCTATTATTCTTTTTCTTTCTGTTAATACATATATGCACTATTTGTAAGCAGCCCAGCTGCAACTGCTTTGGCAATACAAATGTACAGTTTTTGTCATGCCAATAAAGCTCACCTAAATTGAAAAAAAAATTGAAATTGAGAGAGGGCGAGAGAGAGAGAGAGAGAGAGCACTCTCTTTATTGACATGGTTGTGTTATCCAGTACTGATAAGAGAAAAGCTACAAACTCATGCCTACTATCCAGGGGGAAGTCGTGGCCTACTGGTTACAGAGTTGGACTCCTAACCCTAAGGTTGTGGGTTTGGGTCTTGTGCCTGCAATACCACGACTGAGGTGCCCTTGAGCAAGGCACCGAACCCCCAACTGCTCCCGGGTGCTGCAGCATAAATGGCTGCCCACTGCTCCGGGTGTGTGTGTGTGTGTGTGTGTGTGTGTGTGTGTGTGTGTGTGTGTGTGTGTGTGTGTGTGTGTGTGTGTGTGTTTCACTGCTGTGTGTGTGCACTTTGGATGGGTTAAATGCAGAGCACGAATTTCGAGTATGGGTCACCATACTTGACTGTATGTCACGTCACTGAGTGTCTGCCAAATATTTTCAATCAAGAGAGGAGGGATGAACGGGTTTAGCGTGAGATGAAATTGACTAAGTATGAATAAGTAAATCCCTTCTCATATATATAGTCACCATTATAAGTAATATAGCCTATAAGGTAATATTATATTATTCTAATAAGTTATTATATTTATTGTTCCTGGAATACCCCCAGTTATTTTAATGTTTTTTTTTTTTTCCCTGTCTGTTTTTCCCAAATACAATAAGTTTTACCATGGATGAACTGCTGAACATTAAGCTGTACACACCACACAAACTTCAACCAGTTTTTGATAACTCAGACGTTTTGCTAAACATTGTAGCTGGTGGAGCTGTTCAAGCATTTTAAGACACACAAGCATGGGAAGCGAGCTGGGGTGCTCATCACGCTCTGACAGCGCGGCTTTAGACTGGCACTGCCTAACATCCATTCATGGAAACCTGGATGAATGAAGCCATTCTGGACAGCGCGTTACATTTGCCGTGCTTCCAGCTGTACAGAGCGGATTGCGACGCAGAATCAATAGGGAAATCGTGTGGCGGTGGAACATACTTCTACATCAACAAAAGGTGGTGTACAGATGTAACTCTGATCACTGTCTGGTTCATCTTATACTGATGTACTGGCAAAAACTGAAATCAGCTAAACCTGTAATAAGGACTGTAAAAGCTAATGAAGCAGAGCAGGATTTACAAGCCTGCTTCAATTGCACTCACTGGAGTGTTTTTGAAGCTGCTGCCACCAACCTGAATGAGCTCACAGATTCTGTAACATTATACATCAGTTTCTATGAGAATATATGCATCCCTACCAGGACTCATTTAACTTACAACAATGACAAACCATGGTTCACTGCAAAGCTCAGACAACTCCGACAGGCCAAAGAAGATTCCTACAGGAATGGGAACAGATTCTAGTATAAACATGCCTAAAAACACACTGACAAAGGACATCAGAGTGGCTCAGAGGAACTACTCCGAAAAGCTGAGAAACCAGTTTTCTGCCAATGACCCTGCATCAGTGTGGAAAGGGTTGAAAGACTTCAAGACACCATACCCTAGCACTGTGTAGAATCAACACATTGCCGATGATTTGAATGAGTTTTATTGCAGGTATGAAAAACACTGTCTTCCACCCCAAACCCATTCTGACCTTCTCTCCTTGGATCTATTAACACTTCCAGCAACACCCCCTCTCCCACCTCCTGCACTCCAGGTCTGTGAAAAAGATGTGTGTCAGGTCTTCCAGAAACAGAAGAGAAAAGAAATCACCAGGCCCAGAAGATGTTACACCAGCCTGTCTAAAATCCTGTGCTGACCAGCTGGCACCCATGTTCACACAGATGTTCAACAGGACACCACAATGGCCAGGCATAAGAACAGTTTCTTTGCTCAGGCAGTCCATCACATGAACAGCTAACTTGGCAATAAACGTGTAATACTCAAAACTACCTATACATTTATTTATTTAACACACATACCTCTTTTTACATTTCCTTGCATTTGTACATAACACACCGGTACACACATGGAAACAGAAACACAAATACCATCTATTGTCTACTTTTTATATTGTTATTTCCTATATACTATTTTTATTATCTGTGTCTAACATACCCACCAACAAACCTCTTTCGCTGTGGAAGCTTCTGTCACCAAAACAAATTCCTTGTATGTGTGAACATACCTGGTAATAAAGCTCTTTCTGATTTCTTATTTACCATTGTTTCTTTAATGATTCCCCAAATAAACTCAAATTTCACTGTCATTATAGATCTCATAAACTGCAGTCTAATGATATCTGCCTTTCATATGTGTGCAGTCGTGTTACTTTAGGAAAAATAAAAACACACAAATAACTACAACTTTTGATGTAAATTTTAGATTGCAGAGCTATAAAATTGGTCTAAATGGTCATTGCAAACAAATGGAGTGGATATGTTAGAGACTTTGTTGAGATCTCTTCTGAAATTCTGGAAGAGATACTAATGAGATTACTGGGGTTTTTTTTTTTTTTTTGCTCAGAAGAGTGCTCTCCATTGAATCTAATATGGGTAAATATAAGACATGAATTCAGGGCAGAGAGCTCTGAAATACAGTTCACTAATCACACTGAAGAAAGCAATTAGATTTTGAGAATGCAATTGGGTTTTGGCATTGTTGAGATAACTTTCTGGATCTGGTTTGCAATTGCAGCACAAGCCATTAGCTAAAGGTTAAAGCTGTTTAGGGGATGAGGAAGATGGGTGAAAGACATTAACTGGTAAATGTGTAATTATAGCTCAGGCCTTCTCTGCTGTCATGCCTCTCTTGTATTTCTCTAAGGGGCTCTTTATATGAGTGCAACAGGTATGTTTACTGCCCTCTTCTATGCCTTAATTGAGCAGGCACAGTCACTTTATAGCTCACAGACATCTCTCCTATGTTTGACAAACAAACCGATTACAGGAAGAAAACTACCACAACAAAATTTGGCTAACGTATCCAACAAATGCTCTGGGAACATAAAACAGCTCATGCCATTTTTGGTGGATGCATCTTGAGTGACTATTTCTTGGGAATTTTAACATGACATAAGGAGGTGTGGTTGTGGCTGTCATGTTCTTCAGGTCACCGTGAGTGCTCCAGGCCTGTTTACAGCCAATCTTCAACCTTCTCAGGGCTATTCTAAAACCATATATAAAAAGGTTAAAAAATAGACCAATTAGACAGTGCTGTCTATCTGGCCGCTGAGTTTTCTAATGCATCCAATGACAGTGTTTTGGAAAACAAGCGAGATGGCTAATGCATTTCAAGTGACTATTTCCTGGATCTTGTAACGTTAAGAGTCTGTGCTGAGACCTTTCTTTTGCTTCAAGTTTCAGCTTCCATCTACAGCCCTATTTTGAATTGTCCTAAATGTCATAAATAGAGGCTTCGAGTAAGCATTGCAGTCAGGACTAGAGTTTGGCTCCGGGTTAGGCTTATTACAAAGATAATGAGACTAAAAGTGTTTTGGACCATAGCCATAACCAGGATTTGAAAATTTGTGAGGACCGCTGGCTTCTGCCATGTTTGGGACATCAAGTGATGGCCTATACACCAACTGTAAGTGCACCATTTACACACTTTACCAAAATGGGTCTAGAAGTGAGATGCCTCCGCTTATGTTTTATCTAAGATTGATTGAGTGATATGTCAATGATATTGATGTATACTTAAACTTGACAGCGTAGCAACAAAGTAATTGTTTATAAAATAATTTTTCATTTTTCAGTGGGGTGTGTCCAGTTACACAAATTAGCTTGAAACGACTCTTTGAAAAAGCCTTCTTATCCAGAAGTGCCTTTTGATATACAGTACCATGTAAAATTGTGCCCTTCATCTTTACATAAAAAAAATAAATAAAAAATAATTAAAATTAAAATAAAATTCACACAAAAATGCTAAGACAATGTTTTTAAATGGTCTTATGTACTACTGAGTATCTTAGTTTGTAAGTTAGACATATTAGTAAGTCTGTGCATGCAATTAGAATAGTCCAACTTCAAGGTTCCCACACTCATGGAATACCTGGAAATATTATGAAATTTAAAAAATTGTGATTTTTAGGTAAATGGAAAACAATACAAATTTTAAAATGTCTTTGAAATATCAAGTTCTGAAGATACATTTTCAATTTATGCTCAGCTGAGTGAAATCTAAATTTTTCAGACACGCTGCTTCATTTTCAGTACTTTTGGCAACGTAAACATAATAAATCCCCATGAAATCATGGAATCCTGAAATCATTCCTGGGATAACAAACTCAATCCATTCACTTCTTTCTCAGTGTTTGACAGTGGCCTACCACGCTTGAATCCTAAGCTGCATTATTGTTTGCATATTTTAACCCCTTATCACTAAAAGACTGTAAATGAGTACCGTTAACAACCTGGCCATTTTCACCACACACAAAGATACTGAAATCCCAGAAACAGCCAGTTAAACAGGCTGACATTACATTTGTCGACAAAGCCATCAGTTAAAGCCAGGTTGACTATGATTGATTGCTAATTTAACATACCAGAGATCAATTCCAAGATCATTTTAATCCATCTCAGCAATAAGAGAAACATCAGAAGATTATAAAATAGACAACATTTTACACATTAAATGTGAAAAATAGCATATCAGCTGTCCGACCATAGACAGTCTGTGTTGTCCCTGCAGTATGTTAAGGATATCTAAGCATGAATATGGTGTTTTTTCAGGGCAGGCAGAATAATTAGAGTAGAACAGATCAGAACATCATATCTTGCTATTGTTATCTGCACTGACAATAGTGAGAAATCTAATCATTCTCACAATATGAGTGGCAAACCATTGTCCCCAACTAAGGCTCCTCAAACAACAGACATGCCCTAACAGTTCCATCAGCTCCAACATCTGAGTAATGGTCCAGAAGCATCAACATAAGCTACATCTGAGGCCCAAATATAACGAGAAGAGATGAAAAGAGTTTCAGTTGAGTTCAGAGTTGCGCTCTGGATCTGTTCAGAAGTATGAAATGGGAAATAGATTTCCCTTGTGAACACTGATGATTAGATCAAGACAAATGCGGGGAGGTTAAATGCAGGCAGAGAGAATAGTTCAGAGGAGATTGGGGACCGTTATAATAACAAGAGAGATTGCAGTTATTTTAAGATCCTGGGAGGTAGCTGCCTTCATATAGAGGCAAGAAATAAAGACAGAAACCAAGAGGGAGTGTGTCATGGATTTATTATAGAGTGTAAGCAATTTTAAACAATTAACCTCACTTGTTGAGAAAACGGTTTTGTGAAAAAAATTTATTTAGTGAGTTTATCCTCAACACTCTCACCATTATCTTATGCTTGTGGGGTTGTAAGTAGTCCTCAATGACCTACAGGAATTTTAAAGAAAATACTATTTTGGCTGAAATGTCACTAATATTAACATAATAATTCTTGAATTTTAAAACTATATATATATATATATATATAAAAAAAAAAAAAAAAAAAAAAAAACTTGCTTGGGTGAAATCACATTTACAATTGTGCTGACACAAAAACAGGCTCTTGCTTGAGTGAAATTAAAAAAAAAAATAAATATATTTATAAAAAAAAAATGGCTAAAATATATTTATTTATATTTTGAATGTTGGAGACAGTTTTATTAGTTTTGGTGGCATTTCTGCCCCAAGTCCCTGGTTATTTCTGACCTGGTGCAACAGACAAGGGGGAACCATGGCGGACTTGGGTCTGAATTCAGGGACAGGAGCCCTCCCTGGGCTCAACGGGGGATCAGGAGCCCTCCCTGGGCTTGGCTGGGGATCGGGAGCCCTTCCTGGGTTTTGCTCTGGCGCTGGGCCGACACTGGAGTGAACTCTGGGGCCTGGGCTGACAACCTTCTCCTCATCCCTAGTTTCCTCTTCTGGATCACTGGAGGGCGCACTGGAAGACGCTTAACACTGGACCCAAATCCGAAAGGTGCTTTCGAGGAGTGGGCACTGGAGGGCGCACTGGAAGACGCTCACGCTGAGGGGTTCCGGATCGGGATCGGATTAACATTTGGCAGGCTTGTCAAATTAATGTCTGGCTGAGCTCGGGAACTGCCGGCTGAGGGGTACCTCATCGTGATGAATCAAATTTATACCTATCCGGAACAGCGTCGAGATCCTTCCAGTCGAGGTCGGCGGTGTCTGGGAGCTCTGTGTGATGATGCAACGTTATACCTATCCGGAACAGCGTCGAGAGGGTTTCCCCCTCGAAAGAGTTGTTGAGGGCAAGCGGCACGAACTCCCTCGCATAATTGACCAGGTCAGGGCTCACCTGAGCCACGGTGATAAATAAAGCGCGTTCCTCCATTTAGGGATGTGGAGGAACGCTCAGGGAAAAACAAAACTAAACACTTTTCAAAAAACGTAAATTAAACACGGGGAGAGGGGGTGCCGCTTACAGTTCGGTCCGCTGTTTTGTCACGATACACAGGTGAGGAACGAGAAGACGCTGGAGAATACTTTAACTTGACTTTTAATTCCATAAACCAAGGGAGATAAACTTGGGATGACGTTTAACAGCGGGCAAAGGAACAAGAACTGGAACACTTTAAAATTCATACAAATAAACCAATATAACAAAATACAAACAAGATACATTATATAAATTCATTTCTCCTCAAAAATTGATATTAATAGTCAGCCAACCCTCTATAAACCCCAATAAAATCCCAGCTTCACCACACAAAGTAAAAAAAAAAAAAAAAAAAAAAAAAAAAAAAAAAAAAAAAAAAAAAAAAGGGGAATATAACAAACACCCTTCAATTCCTACTACATGTAAAACACACCTCAATGAAAAGAAGCACTCCAAATCAATGATTAATTTCACTGCAATCATAACCCTCATGCAAATAAATCATTCACGTGGTTAAAGCATCAAAATGCATAAAGGGTACAAAAGGTCAGCTGGCAACATGAGGCTGAGAAGTACAAACAACAACAACAACAACGACAACGACAAAAACGATGAACAAACCAATACAATAAAACACTCTGCTAGCCAGTGTTGGAGGCATACAGCGCACACATACAAGGACCAGCTAGCTGAGGAAATGCAACAAACACTGGAGGAACAGCGATCAACTAAACCTGCAACATCTCCATCAATCCCAAACTACTTTCCAAAGGTTTTCCAGATCAAAGAAGAATGAGTGCGACCAACGGCAAACAAATCCACATATGTATACATCTACCCACTCATCCAAACAATGTTCATGCAGAAACAAACATGGAAGCACTACCAAACAGTGCACTTCCACACAAAAAGAGATCAAACACCATCTCCAGGTGTCCTTTCAGTGCCTGCTTAAAAACTCAAACCACTTACATGGCCACGCCCTCTACTACTAGCCACCTCCTCAGCTACAAGCGGAAGACGAGGGACACCTGGAACTAATGAAACAATCCACATAACGAGGAAATGAGGGAAACACAGGTGGAATCAAATAACCAAATTGACTGGCACAGGAGACATAGGGAGCACACGGGGAACAAAACACAACACAAGCCTGACACCTATATGCATTTGGTGATGATATTGCTGTTTGTATATTGTCTGTTATGTGTTATTCCCCTCCCCCTCCCCCCACCTCATTTTTTATTTTTCTTTAAATAGATTTTTGGATAGATAGTGTGGGATATAAATTATCCAGTCTGGGGTCAGATCTACTAAACTGGACAAGTTAACAGGACATTCTTGTTTTCTTGTTTTAAATGACCCTGAGCACTTGTGGTGTGTTCTGCACTGTTGTTTTGACACACTGCTCACTTTTAACTGTAGAAAAGGTAAAATGGTGCTACCATTGTCATTATGTCTCAGGGTCCAGAACTATCATTTAAGAATGTCTGATCTACAATTTGAGTTTGGATAGTAAAGGAAAAGCAGCCAACAAGTGTCCAGCATACATATGAACAATACTTTAATGACTCAACTATTATTTTGAAATGCAGAAGACGTGTGTTCAAACAAAAGTGCACTTTTACCACGTTTTGTAGGTATTTCGTCTTAGCAGAATTCTGAATGGCTAAACACGGTTACTGTGATATGTCAGGACTGTTTATTCCAGTAGTAAAATATTATAATAGACCTCCAGCTGTGCAGAGAGCTTGTGCTTTATACTGGGCCATGGACTCAAGCCAAACACAATTTAACCTTATTTCTCTCTGCTGTTCAGTTGGGTCTCTCTTTCTATAGCTCTCTTTTTTGACACTTATGCCCACTGATCATGATCCTACATCCATCTAATGTGGCCTGCCTCAGTGCTCAGGCCATTTAAGGCCAAGAATTAATGTTTATGTGCAGCTGGAGATGTTTGAGCATTTTGAACTGAATGCGGTGTTGTTACATTGCATTGACTGAAACTGGGCAGTGGATTACTAGTTCCCAGCATGCTTTGCATAGGGATAGACCAGGACAATAAATGTTGAAATTAAGTGCTGTTTACTGTGTTTTTGGTAAAGGGAAAGACATATTAAAGTTTGTTGTTTAGTTATTTTTGACATTTAAAAGAGTTTATGCTTATGTTGATTTTTGAGGTTACCATTATGGTGAAGTATAGACTTCGCAGTTAGGGTATAGGCTACATGAGCTGTAACTGTGCTAATGTCAGGAGAATATTTTTAGTTGATCATTACTTGCATGTTACAAAAATTGTACTTAGCATGTGAACAAGTGTTATGTTGGCTGTTACATTCCCATAAGAATAAATAAAATAAATCAGTTTGAGGAAGGTGATTTGTACAATCAATATTGTCAGCATTTCTACCCTTCACAATCAAATGACCATAGAACATGCGTGTATGACAGCTATTTACAACCTAAGCACAAGCTATAGATCGTACTGTAGGTTGATTGTGGTTGTATCTCTCTATTAGTGCTATTGGATCTTAGCACTGTGTTCGACACTATTGACCACAACATTCTTTTGCATAGAATAGAAAACTTTGTTGGCATTAATGGAAGTGCATTAGTATGGTTTAAATCGTACTTATATGACCGCCATCAGTTCGTAGCAGTGAATAAAGAGGTATCATATCGATCACATTACATGTTACCCTTGGGAAATATCATCAGGTAACAAAAAACCAGCTTACAACTTTACATGTTACCCTTGGGAAATATCATCAGGTAACACAGTGTTAGCTTTCACTGTTATGCTGATGATACTCAGCTCTATATTTCTTTGCGGCCCGGCGAAAAATACCAATTTGAAAAACCAGCTGAATGCATAGTCAATATAAAAAACTGGATGATGAGAAATTTCTTACTACTAAATTCTGAAAAAAAAACAGAGGTGTTAATAATAGGACCTAAAACCTCTGCATGTAATAACCTAGAACGCTGTCTAAGACTTGATGGCTGCTCTGTCAATTCTTCGTCATCAGTTAGGAACCTAGATGTCCTATTTGATAGCAATCTTTCCTTAGAAAACCATGTTTCTATCATTTGTAAAACTGCATTTTTCCATCTCAAAAATATATCTAAATTACGACCTATGCTCTCAATGTCAAATGCTGAAATGTTAATCCATGCGTTTATGACATCAAGTTTAGATTATTGTAATGCTTTACTGGGTGGTTGTTCTGCATGCTTAATAAACAAACTCTAGCTGGTTCAAAATGCAGCAGATAGAGTTTTACTAGAACCAGGAAGTATGACCATATTAGCCCGGTTCTGTCAACACTGCACTGGCTACCTATTAAACATCGTTTAGATTTTAAAACATTGCTCATTACTTATAAAGCCCTGAATGGTTTAGCACCTCAGTATTTGAACAAGCTCTTGTTACATTATAGTCCTCCACATCCGCTGCGTTCTCAAAAAAAAAAGAAAAAAAAAGAATATCAACTGTGGGTGGCAGATCCTTTTCCAATTTAGTGCCTAAACTCTGGAATAACCTACCTAACATTGTTCAGGAGGCAGACACACTCTTGCAGTTTAAATCTAGATTAAAAACCCATCTCTTTAACCTGGTTTACACGTAACACACTAATACGCTTCTAATATCCAAATCCGTTAAAGGATTTTTAGGCTGCATTAATTAGGAAACCGGAACCGGGAACACTTCCCATAACACCCAAAGTGCATTGCTACATCGTTAGAAGAATGGCAACTACACTAATATTAGTCTGTTTCTCTCTTATTCCGAGGTTCTCTCTTATTCCGACAAAGCTGACACCACCACAACTATACAAACTAAACATTTGAGTCCTCTGCAAAATGTGACATTGCTGCAGCCTGGAATTGAACCCCACAGGAACCAGTTGAGTCCTCTGCAAAATGTGACATTGCTGCAGCCTGGAATTGAACTGCTGGTTTCGTCTGGCCAGAGGAGAACTGGCCCCCCGACTGAGCCTGGTTTCTCCCTGAGGTTTTTTTCTCCATTCTGTCACCGATGGAGTTTTGGTTCCTTGCAGCTGTCAGCTCAGGCTTGCTTAGTTGGGGACACTTCATTTACAGCGATATTATTGACTCGATTGCAAATGATTGCACAGATACGATTTAAACTGAACTGAGCTGCATGATGACATCACTGAATTCAATGATGAACTGCCTTTAACTGTCATTTTGCATTATTGACACACTATCTTCCTAATTAATGTTGTTCAGTTGCTTTGACCCAATCTTGTTTTGTTTAAAGCACTATATAAATAAAGGTGACTTGACTTGACTTGACATGGATATCATGTGCAAAGGATTAGTGAATGCAATGCAATTTTTTTTTTCATTTTAACAGAACGGTGACTTGAAAAGTAATTAATTTTCTTAATCAATTTATCAAACAATTTACACAAGTGATTGAGGTGCTTTTGTAGCTTTTTAGAAAAGCTGTTCATCAATGCACATGAACCCCAGATGTTCTCCAGCAATGACAGCAGGTTAAAACCATCACACAGAGTTTCTAAATTTTCTTTCCAAAATCCCTTTTTCAACTTCCATACTGAAAGTTGCAATACTATCTGTACCCCCACCCTTAAACACATGCACATATTGCAACAGCATAAAAATAGACATTCCATCCACAATGCAGTCATATTGTTTTCAAATAGGATTTGGACCATGAAGAAAAGAGTGTTATTTATCTGCCTCTACCAGCTATGACTATCTGGCAAACTGCCAAGCAAAACACAATTGTCTTCCAACCTTTAGATCAGTGCTGGCATTGAGAAAAAAAGAAAAAAGAAAAAAAAATGCTAATTACTTGGACTGCCACACAAAAGTGCACACTTCAACTGACATTTTTTTCACTCCCTTATTAGGTCAGAAATACTTTTGCTTAATGCTGCAAAAACAGAGATATTTGGATGAGCATGTAGAATTTAAATTAATAGATATAATGAGTAAGAGAGAAGAAAATCATTGATCTCTAAATCATTCATGACTCCACTAAAAGCTCCACACATCAAATATTTAATATTTCTCTCTTATCACAAACAGTATAAGTCTTCATCCTTACTTTCTTACTTCTTTCATACCATTTATTAGTTGAACTGTTTATCTCTCTTTTTCCACCCTCATCCTCCAACAACGCATTATGAGGCCCTGTGGCACTATTTGATTTACATGTTGTTAGCAATTATTTAGTCAACTATTTTTTTCAGAATACACAGCTAACATTGAAACGCCATAAAGAGTTTTTTTTTTTTTAGCTAAACTCGGGAACAGGAGAGTTACAGCATACACCAGACTAAAATCAGCCAAAACATGACCACTTGAAAACTTTTTTTTCTAATGTAACCAGATTTTCTTGGTCCAGTGTATTCAGTTAATGTAAAGCATACTTGTATTGGTTTTGAATGAGAGAAATTTGACACAATGTGTAAATAACATGCTTCTGTAACGGACGCCAGCTAGTTAGAGCTGTCCAAATAAATCTTTCTCCCCTGGCCTCAAGAGGGGCTCTATCAACTGATGCTAAGAGCTATGGAATTTAACATCCTTGTAAGCATGCCTGCCTCAAATGCCAGTTTAATGCTGCTTGAAGTGGGGCAAGTAGACAGGGAAGTCAAGTAGAAATGCAGTTAGAAGTAGAATTGGTGCCATGACCCGGATGGGAGTGTATTTTAGGGTGAGTGTAATGGAGACCAGCCTGTAAGCGCTCACCCTATTAAACTTCACTTCCAAGATTGTTTGTTCAGAGGTCTTAATGTTCTCAAAAATTGTTATTTATACATTTTGCAAACTAATTATGCAAACTAAAATTAAAATGGAATGTTCACTTAATGTGCACATAACAAAACAATGTGACATTTTGAACATCCAGTGAACATTCTGAAATAACGTTTCAATCAACGTTTTCACAGAAACATTCTTAGAACAAAATTGTGAACCCTTGGAATATGTTGAAGCACATTTAAATCCAGTGGCATTGGCAGGACATCAGGTTTGTTCAGTGTTATCTGGTCTTTAAAAAGTTAGCACAAAAATGTTATTAATGCATTTTTGTAGAAGTTTTTTGTTAAATGTCCTCATCATGCTGGGAGAAAATGTTCAACATTTCTGTAACATACTTTAAACATTTAGAATGGCAACTAACTTCAAATGAATAAGGTTGTGTGCACTGTTCCAACATCCTTGGAACTTGGAAAAGTTTTATAGCCTGTCCCATAGTTATTGTTCCTACCTAAGTTTATTCAAGTGTCAGAATAAAACTCTTTTAATCAATGTTCATAAAATCACCACGTATTGTCATTAGTATTTGATGAATGTTCTTATAATGCGACACAAAACATTCTTTGGAATTTTTTTTGAATGTCCTTTAAATATTAAGGATGACAAATTTTCTGGCTTAAAAATGACATAAGGTTGGATGTTATGCAGCAGAATCCTCTGTCCAAGGCCAATCGGAGAATACTAAAAATAATATTAAAGAGGTGTGTGAACTTGCAAGTTCAATGTCAGATTCTGTAATATGCCCTGGTCCCCTCCCTGCTTACCAAGGTGACAAGATACATAGCAGACTGTCGTCACTCAATGGCTGGATGTCTAAGTGGTGCCTGCAGAATAACATTGATTTCATAGACAATTGGACAAGTTTTTGGGACAGACCTGACCTATTGAAAAGAGATGGTCTTCATCCCTGCAGGGGTGGTGCTGCTCTTGTCTCTAGAAATATGGCACATAGTCTTAGAATTTGTACTTGACTAACTGGGGTCCAGGTCAGGAAGCAGACAGATTGGCTAAACCGACCGTCTGCTAGCTGCCTCACGTCACAGAAGTACTTTAATTCTCAACATATAGAGACTCTTTCACCTAGATATCATATTACAGAGATTGTGTCTGTTCCATGAACTAGCAAAACGACCAAGACAATTTGGTTGTTAAACAAATTAAAAACAGATATAATACAGATAAACAAAAAATAAAGCTTGCCTTAATTAATATTAGAACTTAATGGTGTAACAGAAACAAAGACTCTCTCTTTTCTAGCACTTTAGGTACAATTGCTCCTTTACCCTTAAAGAAGATTAAGGAAAACAGTCTGATGCCGTGGTATAACGAGGACACTCACGCCTTAAAGAGATCAGCCCTTTAAGGCAGCGCAGCTGGAAGAAAACAAAACTATAGGTTTTTCATATTGCATTACATCTACTTTTTGTCTCTTTCAGAAGAGAACAAACACAACTCCAGGCATTTATTCAATACAGTGGCTAAATTAACGAAAAATAAAGCATCAGTAGATGCAGACATTTCCCAACAGCACAACAGTAATGACTTTATGAACTTCTTTACTTCCAAGATCAATACTATTAGAGATAAAATTCTAACCATGCAGCTGCCAGCCACAGTATCGCATCAGATAGTGCACTATATATTCCCTGAGTAAAACAATTCCACTCATTCTCTGCTATAGAACAGGAAAATTTTTATAAATTCTCAAATAATCAAAACCTACAATATGTATTTTAGACCATATTCCATCTAAGCTACTAAAAGAGGTGCTTCCAGAAGTCATAGATCCTCTTCTGGATATTATTAATACATCAATGTTGTTAGGATATCTCCCCAAAACCTTCAAATTGCTAACATCTCTTTGTCCAATCTGTAGTCACATTTTCAAAACTCTATACACGATTAGCACAACATCCCTCTGTTGTGACCATACCATTAACAAAATTCATGTTGTTTCTCCAGAATATTCAGTCAATTAACACATTTCTAAAATGCTTAAATTTTCTTTTCACACAAGCTTACCCAATACCAAAATAATGGATATTTCTTATCTGTTTTACAAATGCTTAAAAACATCAGGACAGAAATGAATGCCTAATCTTCCAAACTTTAAATATAGTGTAAAGTCTCTTCTTCTGCAACAATAGCATCTCAAAAGTATTGAAATAAATCTCTCTATATAAAATACTGTAAGAACTGATAAGCATTTTTAAGTAACAGATCACTGAAATATTTAGAAATAGCTGATTCCAGTCTCAGTTGGAGGAATAGTCAGGTGTTGATGCTCTTTCCATTACATTAACATGGAGTAAAAAATACCTCTTTAAACTGTTTTTGATGATGCAGAACAACACAAAGAATCAGAGAGAGAAAAAATAATGCCTGGGAGAGGAATAGTTGTAGGAGGGAGAGAAGTAGTTGGACTGGAAAAAAAGGTGAAGAAGAGGTAGGGGAGAGGAGTAAGAATGTGTGCTGGACTGTGCATTCCCCCCTTACACATGTGGAACCTGTGAAAGCTTATTCCTGCCATGGAATATAAAGGGGAAAAGGGTAATCGTGACCTTTTTTATCTCACAGTTCTGATTTTTATTTCTTGCAATTGTGAATTTATCTCACAATTCTGATAAAGTAAACTCAAAAAAAAAAAAAAAAGAAGAATACAAAAGCTGTAAACTTGCAATTCCAAGAATAGAAGTCCAAATTGTGAGATAAAAAGGTCACAAATGTGACAGAAATAAGCTCGCATAGCAACCAAAGGCCATGTATGTTGGAATTTTTATTGATCACTGGCATCAGTTACCATGGGGGCACCATCCACATCCAACCCCCACACACTGGAAAGCAATTTCAGTCAAGGTTTCAATTGAATTTCTGCAATGGGGGGGGGGGGGGTTTCTTTAATGACTCATTCAATTTTAGACAGCATGTGTCACAAGTGAGGCTCCCTTACTGCCTCCACCGTATCATCAGAGGGAACCCTCACCAGAGTATTTACTGATTCTCATTTGGACTCCAATTCCCATAAGCCCACATACCTGGGACTGATTGCACACACACACCTGCTAGTCATTACACTCACTCCATATAATCACACCACAAGCACACATCCTTGCAAAGTCTTGATTTGCCTAGGTTAGGTAATCATCTCTGAGCGGGTCTTCATTGTGGATTGTTTATTCTGTTACTGGACTATTTCTCATTTCTGGATTCTCTGCCGCATGCCCTGACCCATATCTGTTTATTGGACTGTAATTCTCTGCCGCCTGCCTTGACCCATATCTGTTTATTGGACTGTGATTCTATGTGGCCTGCCCTGATCTTAGCCTGTACTGCTTACGCCCTCATCTCGCCTTTACGTCTGTTTGTCTTTATTGTTCTGTTGTCAAATAAACTGCAAATGGATCCTCACTCTGCAGACTCATCATTACAGAAGACTTCGCCAACTAGTGATCCAGCAGCCATCAGGCAATTGACAACAGAGTTATCTGCCCAAGCTAATCAGCTCACTATACACCAGCACCAGCTCAGTCGATGCACCTCTCTCACTGAGGAACTCTTCACGACATTGTAGAGTCTACACATACAGAACCTGAACCAGCCTCTGCACAAATGCCCGCTGCAATAAACGCCATGCCCAGCCAAAACCCCGCTGTAAGTCCATGCCTTGCTTTCCCTGACAAATCTGATGGAGATTTGTCTAAATTTAAGAGATTTCTATTACAATGCTCAACAATGACAACTGAAGAATGAGAACGATGGTTACAACACCATCTTTGCTTATATTGTGGAAAGGCCGGCCATCTCAAAACATCATGCCCCATTCGTCCTCTCAACCCGAAATCTAAATCAGAGAGTTCCTGCATTAATTTCATTCATTGTGGAGGTTCAGGTTGAATTGTCCACCTGAACTCACTTACTTTCCTGAATCTCTCCGGGATAAGCTCTTGCATCAGGTGCACACCTCTCTCAGCTCAGGTCACCCTGGTATAAATGCTCCTATCCAGCTACTAAAGAAACGATTTTGGTGACCGGTTATATCCACAGACACAATCACATTTGTAAATGCCTGTGCAGCTTGCAATACATTAAAGTCTCCACGACAACTACCGCAGGTCTATTTCATCTACTACCCATTCCTCAATGCCCCTGAGGCAGCTGAGATCCTGTATCTGTTTATTGGACTGTGATTCTCTGCTGCCTGCCTTGACCTGTATCTGTTTATTGGACTGTGATTCTATGCTGCCTGCCCCGATCTTAGCCTGTACTGCTTACATCTCGCCTTTACGGCTGTTTGTCTATATTGTTCTGTTGTCAAATAAACTGCAAATGGATCCTCAATCTGCAGACTCATCATTGCAGTATGTTGCCAAGAATGAAAACATTCAACACTTAAAAATGTCAAATGTGTTTCAGCTGAAGGTTACTAAATTACAAAAAAACAATGGATTGTTATTGTCTATATGCAGGTACAAACTGTATTATTTTTTCTGTGAACAGCAGTATCAAGCAAAGAAGCAACTGTACAAATTTAGAACCCATCCCAACCCCTGGTAGACTTAAGGGTAGAGAAGAAAAATAATAAATAAATACATAAAGTAAAATAAATAATAATAATAAAAATAAATTAAGTAATATTAATACATAAAATACAATAAAACAATATTTACAAAGATTTTAGAAAAGATCACACAACATTAAAAGATGAATGCCATAAATTAACAATTTTCACATAAGACCCATGTATACGAGAAGTTGAGAATTCCATCAAGATAATGTCCAACAAATATACCGCCCAGGTTTGTCTGTCCATTGTGTGAGGAGGATTCCAACGGTTGACTAGCAACTTTTTTGCTGCAGTGAGAGCAGCTAACAGTAAACTTAATTATTGGATGGACAAGGTGAGGTCCCAAAAGTCATTCATGAAAAAATGGCGTAGAGTCAAACAAATCTCAGTACCCAACAAATAAGAAGTCCTGTGAGAGCTGAGACCAAAAAGGAGAGAGAGAGGGGCACTCCCAAAAAAAATGCAAAAATGTGCCTAAAGATCCTTGTGAACAGAGATTGCACAGGGGAAGACAGATTCATATGAAAACGTTTCATTGGAGTCAAGTAAACCCTATGAAGCAATTTCCAATGAATCATTTGGTGGTTAGGGTTTTTAGAAGACAGTTTAAACATTCCCCATATCTGATCCGAAAATAAAACATGTACATCCTCATTAAGATCCTTAGCCCAAACAGTTGTAATAGATAAAGGTTTGTATGAATGCTCAAGAAGAAAAAGATAGATGACTGAAGCAGAAGAGGGAAATTCCTCAGAGGGAAGGATTAGTTTGCGCAAAGGGTGAATAGGCAGTTGAGAGTTCCAGGGCACCCCATATGCCCGTAGGGCCGATCTAATATGCAAATACATAAAAAAGGAAGTGCCTGGCAGATTATATTGAGTTTTAAGATTCTGAAAGGATTGTAAACCACTATCATCATAGATATCTCCCAGAGTGTTTACTTTATGATGAGTCCATTGCAGACAATGGAATGGAGTATTGCCTGATAAAAGATTATTGTTGTGGAAAATTGGTGAATGTTTATGCCATATTGTAACAAGTTGTAAACGTCTTTCAACATCCCTTCATGTGGATAGGAGATGGGTTAAAATGGGACCAAACCTAGATTTACACTGCCTAAGCGGAACCCCCGAAAAAACAAGATGCTTCAATTTATATGGATACACAATAGATTCCTTAATTGCTCTCCAAGATACAGAAGCATCAGGGTCAAACCAAACTGATAAAGGGGAGAGGGAAAAGGCTTGAGCATACAGTCTAAAATTAGGGAGAGAAAGACCTCCATGTAATCTACTTTGTTGTAAGGAAGTCAGTTTAATACGAGGACGTTTCCCATTCCATATATAACGTGAAACACATGCATCAAGTTTGTTCCAGTAGCCAACTGGTGGAGGAGAGGAATCATGGAAGAAAAGAAATTGATACGTGGGAGGACATTCATTTTAATCACCGATATACAAGCCTGAAGAGAAGTAGGAAGACGAGACCAATTTTCCAAATCTGAGGATATTTTGGCTAGAATACTATTATAGTTTTTTGAAAGGATTTCTTGCAGGAAAGGAAAAACATCTATCCCCAAGTACTTAAAGTTTTGAACCAATGGAATAGATACCGAAAGGGAAGTGGGATCAAATTTAGAATTGAGGGGAAGTAGACATGACTTACTCCAATTAATTTTAAACCCAGAGAGAGAGATCCAAAATGGTCAAATAAATTCAATACATGAGGAATAGAATGTGACGGCTTCTCCAAAAACAATAAGATATCATCAGCAAATAAAGAAATATGATGATGAGTATTCCTTATAATTATGGGAGAAATAGTTTCAGATCGTCAGACCGCTTGAGCTAAGGGTTCCAAGGATAAAGCAAATAACAGAGAAGAAAGCGGGCAACCCTGACGAGTACCTCGATGTATAAAGAATGGGTTAGAGCAAACAGAACCTGTGAGAACAGAGGCTGCTGGATTGACGTACAGAACTTTTATCATGTTTATGAAACTCGATCCTAGACCCAGATGCTGTAGAACCACCCATAAATAGTTCCATTCTAGCTGGTCGAAAGCTTTCATTGCATCTAGAGATAATACTGCACAAGGGGAGGATGAACTATTAGTTGAGATAATAATATGATATAACCTGCGTAAGTTATTCGAAGCTGAGCGAGATTTAATGAACCCTGTTTGGTCATGATGAACTAGCCTGTTCATAAATTTCTCTAGACGACGAGATAGTACCTTAGCATACAATTTAACATCAGTCCCTATCAAAGAAAGTGGCCGGTAACTAGAACAAGAAGTCGGATCTTTATCTTTTTTTAACAAGAGAGAAATAACAGCTATATTAATAGATGGGTGAAATAAGCCTTGAGTAACTGAAAAATTTATCATATCTAACATGAGGGGGCCTAAATCCGACCAAAAAGTAGAATACAATTCGACTGAAATACCATCTAAACCTGGGGATTTCCCCTTGTTCATAGATCAGATTGCTGACTCCAGCTCCTGAAGAGTAATCGGTTCAGCCAGGTAATCCAAATCCGAATCTGACAGCCTAGGTAAATCAAGATTGGACAAAAAAGATGCAAAAGAGTCAGGGTCACCAACAGCAGAAGAAGTATAGAGGTTAGAGTAAAAGGAATGAAAAGAAATATTAATGTCTTTTGGGTCTGTCATAATGAGCCCAGATTGGGATTTCACTGCTGAAATATTAGCAAACTTTTCACTGTTGCGTATTCTTAGAGCTAAAAGGTGGCTTGGTCTACTTCCTTGAAAATAATAATTCTGCCTGCATCTTTGAATCAGGAATTCTGCCCTGGATCTCAGTAATGAATTAAGTTCAGACCTAACCGCCTTAATTTTGCTGAGTGTATTGTCTGAGAAACAACGTTGATTGTCTCTAGTCAGATTCTGGAGCTGTGATTCTAGTTCAGCTATCTTTTTATGTCGTTTTTTCTGAAGGAAAGAGGCATATGAAATTGAGTTATTTCTTATAAATCCTTTAACTGCATTCCAAAGTGTTCGCGGATCATCCACTGAGCCTTGGTTAATTTCAATAAACTCAGCAAATTTATTTCTGAATTGACTGCAAAAGTTTTCATCCTCTAACAATTTAGGGTTAAATCGCCATCTAGTTGCACGAGATGGCCGAGGGATCAAAGATAATCTGCACAAATTTCCATAATGATCCGACAAAGATAAGGAACAGATATCGGCATCACGAACAGCTGAAGATAAAGAAGTAGAAATGAAAATATAGTCAATTCACGAATAGGATTTATGAGTGGCAGAAAAGAAAGTGAAAGACTTGGCAGAAGGATTAATTAAACGCCAACTATCCACCAATGAAGCTGAGGTTACACATTGCCTAAGTTTGTCAGAACAGAAGGCTTGAGAGTGTGATTCCTTTGGTCCAGATCGATCTAGGATATGCGACATTACAGAATTCGTGTCTGCACCCAATACAATTTCAAAATCTAAAAATTTTAAAAGATAGGTAGACAAAACAGAGAAAAAAGTTGGGTCAGGAGTACAAGGGGCATAAACTGAAATATATACAATATTCCTATTCTCCACTATTGTTTTTATATGTGTTATTCTACCATCTGTATCACAAGCTTTATCTAAAATAGTAATATTTAAAGTCCTCCGCATCAATATCAGAACACCCTTGGTTTTAGTATCCGAAGATGAATGAGATACCACTTCATAAAACTTATTATTACACCTGTGTACATCCTCCTCTTTCAAATGGGATTCTTGAACTAATACTATATCAATCTTTCTTCTTCGCAAAAAATCCAGAAAGCCTGTACGATTGTGTGGGCCATTTAGGCCATTAATATTACAACTTAGAATATTAAGGTCAGTCATAGGTATCAAACAGAATTCCTGTATAGTAAGACCAAATACAAATTTGAAAACAAAACCAGTTGAGTCTAGCATCAAACCACCCTCCACCCCCACCCTTCCCATCAGTTTTCAAAAAAACATAAACACATTTCCATGAACTATGGCAGATCAAACCAAGAACAAACCTTGATCTGCCAGCACCCCTTAATATGATCCGTGGCATCAACAAAAACCTGCACATTACTGAAGCGCCAACATTGGGCCCAAAGTCACATATTGACTAGATACTGTAGTATCTCTGTTGAAAAAAAAAATAAAACTAAATAAATAAAAGAAAACAACAAAGAAAAAATTAAATAAATAAATACAATAAGAGAGAAGGAATACAACTAAAACATAAATATTATACCACCATAATCAGTAAGCGATACAGTGAAAGACACAGTCGCCTAACCATTTAGAGCATCTCCTCTCCGAATAGATAACAAATGTCCAGCTCACTGAGAGTTGGTGGATGAATGGGATCTGAGAAAAACTCTCACTTCTTCTGGGGAGTATAACATTTTAGGTTCACCTTGATTGAGAATGACCTTCAGCGTTGCAGGATAGAGAAGAAAATTCTGGATGCCTGCTTCTCTCATTTCCTTCCTAACTGGCGCGAATGCACTTCTCCTTTTTTGCGGTAACCGGAAAGAAAGACAGCGTTGCTCCGTCGGATGTTTTCACCGGGACGTGAAGTCTGGCGGCCTCCCTGTCCATGTACCGCAACAGTTTAAAGATGAAAACCCATGGTTTAGCGCGATCTGAGGAGAGGCTTGTGTACACGCGATGCGCTCGTTCCACTTCAATCTCTTTGCCCGCCAGAGACGGAAGCCATGTCGGTAGCGATCTTTTCAAAAAGCCCATAGGGTCGTCCTTTTCGGACCCTTCAGGCAATCCAACCAGACACAGATTACTGCTCCTATTGCGATCCTGTAAGTCCACCACCTGTTGCTCGTGCGCGGCTACTCGCCTATCATGATCTGCAACAACTTTCTTTTGTTCTCTCATCTCCCCTGTAAGAAGATCCAATTTGAAGCATAGCGACTGAACAACTGACATGTGAGAAGCGAATTCGTTCCGCATCGCTGTCAACTCAGTTCTTAGAATGTCCTCAAAGTGCGCAACAGTATTCGCCATCTTATCCACCATATCATCCGTGGTCGGTGGCTTGGATTTCTTCTTAATCGGAGAAGCCGACGGAGACATCTCCTGCTGTTTCCGATTGAAAGCCATCAGAAATAGTATTATTAAAGAAGTTAACTTAAAATAAAGCGAAAAAATCGGCAAACAGGGGCCAAACGTACGGAGCTCTGCTCAAGTGCGACTAGGTTCATGAACACGTCACGTGACTCCCCCTTGCTCTTTTTTTTTTTACCCGAATGACTTGATTTTGAATTGGGTTTGCTGTGTTTTGATAGAGTTAGTATATACAGAAAAATGTATTCAGCATTTTGAAATGTAGAGTTTGCATTAATTTAACAAAATGTGGTTTTGGTCAGAAAATTAAAGGGGGATTCACTGTTTTTTTACTAGGCTTGATTGTGTTTATGGGGTGCCGTCTAACATGTGTTAATGCTTCATTTAAAAAAAATATATTTTTCACATAATTTACCTTTATTCCACACCGCTCTGTCCCTTCTCTGAGAAACACGCTATTCATTTCCTGCTTTTATGAAGCCCGTCCCTCAGAAATAGGCAATGGGCTCTGAATGGTTAGCTAGCCCAGTGTGTTGTGATTGGCTAAACCGCGTCTAAATGTCCCGCCCATCACCTCATATGCTCCGGATGTATTGTAAACAACAGCGTCGTTAATGTCGCTTATCAGTTTGAGCCCGACTGAGAAGCAGAGGATATTATTGAAGAGGATCATGCAGAACCTGTGCAAGCATGGCTTACAGTGGTAGGCATATGTTTTTTGTTTGTTGCTGTCTCATACTTTTAGATATGCTGTTATTTGTAAAAACTACTTCTTATGTTAGCTTTTAATATACAGTTTTATCCTGAGTAAAGCTTTAATATGGTACGGCAACTGCACGTAAAATGTTTAACGCTTCTCATAAGAAATTCAAAAATAAAACTATAATTAAAAAAACCCATAGAGAGAGAGAGAGTGAAATAAAGAGAGAGAGAGAGAGAGAGAGAGAGAGAGAGAGAGAGAGAGAGAGAGAAAGATGCAGAGCAGGGGGTCACAAGGAACAGTATTAAGAACCGCTGCTTTAGAACATTGATTTTGAAACTTGTGAATCCATTAGAATCGTTAGAAGACAGAATTGCGATCCATAAATGAATAGATTTTTACATGCACCTCTAGTTTTCTCTTCCTCTTCTCTAAAGTAACGCAGCATGGCCTCGCCCCCTTTGCTGCCTTTTCCCGAAGGGTGGGGTTTATCTGGGTTTGTTACATCACGAACCCGGGAAAATAACTTGTTGTAGTCCCTCCCAGCTTTTTTTGTAGGCATTAACCTGCCAGAATTTTAAAAGACGATATCTCCGTTTGCATTTAACTTTCAGCTTTGTAAGTTTGCAGATATTATGTTCAAACAGCAACATTACACACTAACTAATGTTAAAAAAGTGAAATCACAATCAACCATCCTTTAACTATTTGGCTAATTTTGTGATGTAGGTGTGTTGATGTGTTAAGAGTTTAAAAAACGTACTTTAAGTATTGGTAAACACTTGTAAGCAATTAAAAACAAACAAACAAACAAAAAAAAACTGTAGGCCACTCAACTTGATCCTAGAGAATTAGTTAATTACAGACCGATCTCAAATCTCCCTTTTCTATCAAAAATACTAGAAAAGGGAGTACCCGCTCAGCTATATTCCTTCTGGAGTCTGGATTTAAACCGTATCATAGTACTAAGACTGCTCTCATCAGAGTTACAAATGACTTGCTCTTATCATCTGATTGTGGTTGTATTTCTCTATTAGTGCTACTGGATCTTAGCACTGCATTTAACACTACCGACCACAACATTCTTTTGAGTAGACTACAAAATCATTTTGGCATCGGTGGAATTGTATTGTCATGGTTCAAATCTTACTTATCTGACCATCGTCAATTTGTAGCAGTGAATGACGAGATATCATATCAATCAGAAGTACAGTATGGTGTCACAATGCTCAGTACTAGGACCGTTGCTTTCCGCACTTTACATGTTACCCTTGGGAGATATCATCAAGAAACATGGTATTAGCTTACACTGTTATGCTGATGATACTATGCTCTATATTTCTTTGGGGCCTGTTGAAACACATAAATTCGCAAAACTAACGGACTGCACAGTTGATATAAAAAAATCTGGATGACCAGTAATTTCCTACTGCTAAATTCTAAAAAAAACAGAGGTTTTAATTATCAGTTAAAAGCTCCATATGTAATAACCTAAAACACTGTCTAACACTTATGGCTGCTCTGTTAATTCTTAGTCATCAGTTGATAGCAATCTTTCCTTTGAAAACTATGTTAGCCAACTCCGTAGCCACCAGATCCAGTCTGTATCCAGATTAAATGGTCACTCCAGTCATCCGATCCAGTACGTATCCAGCCTAGATGGTGGATCAGCAGCTAGAGATGACCTCAACAGCCCTGAATGTCAGTAGAGACCAGGACATCTAGATGAGACCCAGAGACAGATCCCCAGTGAAGGAGATCTAGGAGACCCTCCTTGTCTCCTAGGCTGCCACTGGGACAAGACCACAGGAACCAGTTGGGTCCTATGCACAATGTGACTTTCCTGGAATGGAATGGAACTGCCGGTTTCGTCTGGCCAGAGGAGAACTGGCCCCCCAACTGAGCCTGGTTTCTCCCAAGGTTTTTTCTCCATTCTGTCACTGATGGAGTTTTGGTTCCTTGCCGCTGTCGCCTCTGGCTTGCTTAGTTGGGGACACTTAATATCCAGTGATATTGTTGACTTGATTGCACAGATACTATTTAAACTGAACTGAGCTGGATGATGACATCACTGAATTCAATGATGAAATGAGTAGCAATAAAACTCTATTGGCGCTCTAATTGGGTCATTAAAAAATTACGTTCCCAGCCAATCATGTTCTAATTACTATTACCATGTGCCAATGAATCGGACACATTCCATGCTCACCACACCTGCGCGCAATGCGTATCCACTTCCTAGACCACCACCTCCCCAGCACCACCTGCCTAGATCTGCTACAGGGGATCTTCCTCTTTTTCTAGCAGCATCAGCATGTTTCCTTTTATTTTATATGTGCATTTAGCCAAAGCAAGTCTACTTGCTTTGCAGCAGCAGCAGCGTAGCAGATCTAGTCCACCAAGACCAAACACCTGCTTTTCTAATTTTATCAACAAAGCTTTTTACAATCCTTTCCGAAAGTTGTCATGACTAAACTGCCTTTAACTGAAAAATTAGTGTTTACTATTGTCATTTTGCATTATTGACACACTATTTTAACTATTGTCACATCCCTTTTCTTTTGTTTTAGCTGACATATCAAAGTCTGTGTGGCTAAGTCACGCGATACACAGCATTTTGTACAGTTGTGGAGTGCAGACCAGTATTGATTTAAGTGTAAATATGCAGCAGTCACAGTTTTAATTTTAACAATACACTGAGTTTTAGACAAGGGATGAAGTAATGCTGCCTAGAAGGCAGTAAATGCATTTGCACACCAGTTACAATTTAGCTATCGGTAAGCCCCGCCCCCCTTAGTTACTGTTGCCAACTCAGACAAACAAATGAGTTGCTAACTGTCTTACTATGACAGCTGTCAGTGTGAAAACCTTGATGATACATTTTGGACACAGAAGGACGCATATTCAAGTGGGATTTAAATATTCCATGAAGGGATATATTAAAGATTGTAAAATAAATATGGTGTGTAACAAGATTAATTTAGATGCGAGGGTCGTCACAAATCACAGTTGCAGATGACAACATCCAGGATCAACACTGTTCATGTACCGCAGGGTAAGATTAAATTAATTTACATTTAACCAATTTAATATGGAGAGGCACTGAAACGTAGAACATCGTTTGTGTGTTTTCGACTTACACAATGTGAGAACAGTTAGCTAACAAAGGCTGATATGTTATATGGGCTCGCTAACTTTAACATTAGCTATTTTAACCAGAGACACCTTGCAGCACAAGATGACATTAACATTTTGCTTGAGCAGATACAAATTGTAACTTAATGAGACTGTGATAACCAGAAAATGAACGTTTTCATGTCAGTTAAAACACCTTGAGACAACATCCATTTGCACGTTTTATTTCACCAATGCCAGTACATCATTCTTTCCACAGGTGTATCAGACTGGTTTCTGAACTTAAATAAGTTAAACAAATCAAGGAATTACAAAACAGAAATCCAAACCTTACAAAACAAACAATAAACTTACATCTGTACACAGCCACAACACCATATGAAAGAATCCAGAGCACTAAACTAGGAACGAACTGACTGCTGCTCTGAAGCAACCCTTCTTAAAGGCCCCTAATTAGAGTCAGAATAAGGTGCAGCTGTCAACAGTGAGTAGAGCTACAGTAACTATGTCATGGGTTTTCCCAACAAGGCCGCCCCAAAATATGACATCATATTTTCAATTCTAGAAAAAAAAAAAAAAAAAAAAAAAAAAAAAAAAAAAAAAAAGAAAACACAATGGCATAACGCTCTAGCCTAATCCTTAATAAAGGGTAAAGGAATAAGCCATCTGACAGGATGAACATAAGATTTCCCTTTGATTTCTATTTCAGCAACTCTAACTCGGCCATCCTTCCCAAAAAAAGTCTTTAGTACTTTGCCAATGGGCTATAACGCACGGGGGAGTCGAGGGTCCAAGATCATGACTACATCAGAATCTTCCAGGTTATCTTGATCTTGCTGCCATTTTTGGCGAGTTTGTAGATTCGGCAGATAATTCCTAATAAAACTGGTCCAAAATGTGTCCCCCAGAACCTGGCTATGTCTGGGGGGAGTTTACTCAATAGTTTCTGTACATGAGAAGCATAGGCCAACTCTGCTGCTCCTTCACCCCAAGACTATAACATCCCCACCAAGGCACAAATAAGAACTGCTAAGCTACTGAAAGCTTGTGAATCACCAGTTTTAATGGTTGGGAGGCTCAGTCTCAGCAATTTCTCTCAAAACTAATTGATGTGGCCGACCATATTTCTGCTGGAGGGCTACCCACTTTGCACTGAATGGCAGAGGATGGTTAGAATAAGCCAAAACTAAGTTGCATGCTGAATACAATTTTAAATGGTCTAGGAGAAAATGGGATTTGTACTACTCAGTCTCATCTGGGGGTAGTAAATTCTTCAGAGCCATCTTTAACATTATGAATTGTTTAGGATCCTCTTTATAAAGATATGGAAATGAAGGGCCTTCAATTCAAGATGATCTTGGAGGATAGCTTACTTGGGCTCTTGGCTCATATCCTGTTTGAAAACTTGAAACAGGCTGTTGAACTGAGGACTGAGAAACACAAGGTATAGGATTATTCTGTTGCATCTGGTTACTTTGTTGTTGCACGATAGGTCTCACAAGACGAAGTGAAGGTAAACTGGGCATAACTAATGGTAATGAAGACTGAACATCTTGATTCCCCTGCTGGACACAGTTGGTCATATTTCCACTTTGAGCTGTAATGGGTACAGATGATTGAGTAATCGTGCCAGATGTCAAAGATGTAGATGGAACCGGTAACTGACTAGTAGGAGGTTCAGTTCTAACCACTGCATTATGCAAAGCCTGCTTTGAAAATGGTAGATACTGAGGTGATGCCATACAACTCTGGGAATCTTGTGGTTGTTGATAAACCGCATTCATAGGAACTGACAAATGACTTGGATACAAAAGGACCTGGTACTGGTGGCCAAAAACCAGGATATACTGGGCCAAACAATAGTGGATGCATAGCCCAAGAAGGCACTGGTGTTTGCACTGCAGGTCTAGATGCATGAGACTGTCCTGAAAACTGATGATGCACATCAACCCAAGGGTTTAAAGCATATAAATTAGGGGACATGAACTGACTGGCCGGATGCTGTAAACTTCCTATCAAAGTAGGCAAATGAGGAGCATGAGGGCTTTGAACTGCAGATAGTTGCCTTGACACTGGATGGCTAACAACATCCACATCCGCAGGGACTTGAGAAACATTCAAATCAGGAGCTAAATGGGATTGAGGAGTCAGTACCATAGAAGGAGGTGGAGGAAGAGAGGACGCTCTACTCACACATGGCGGTAACTTTAACTCGGGACTAGCTTTTCCATGATGTTGTTCCTGTAGATGAACTCTAAGCTCTTGAGCTAATGCTGCAACCGAATCAGTCACCACAGAAGGGACAAGAGAATCCTTATCAGGTAAGGGCAGTGCACATAAATTGTGGCTACCTTCTTCAGATGACCAAGAACTTCCTGAAGAACACATTCGATTCACTTTGGAATTTATCTGCTTCACACTTCAGCCTAATTCCATAACAAACTCCTTCAACTGCTTAATTTCCAGTAAGACATGGTCACAAGGTTCAGAATGACTCTCTCCAGCATATTCAATACTGTTTTGGACTGGGACTGAGGAAACTGACTGACTGGTTCGAGGAGGCTTCAAGGGCGGTAAGGTAGTCTCATAGTCCTCAAGATAGACTGGAGGCTTGGTATGTCTTGAAGACTCTCGACGAGGTGGTACATGGCATTGGTTAGCATGTTGCTCTTGGTCCATTGGAATGCTCATTTCCGGCTCAAAGGACCATGTAAAAGACTCTTAGGATACTGCTTATTCGTAGGGGGAGCATCACAATGGGATGTCAGTTAAAACACCTTGAGACAACATCCATTTGCACATTTTATTACACCAATGCCAGTACATCATTCTTTCCACAGGTGTGGAAACATAAATAAACAAAAAAGTTAAACAAATCAAGGAATTACAAAACAGAAATCCAAATCATACAAAATGAACAATAAACTTACATCTGTACACAGCCACAACACCATATGAAAGAATCCAGAGCAGTAAACTAGGAACGAACTGACTGCTGTTCTGAAGCAACCCTTCTTAAAGCCCCCTAATTAGAGTCAGGATAGGGTGCAGCTGTCAACAGTGGGTGGAGCTACAGTCACTATGTCATGGGTTTTCCCCACAGTTCCGCTCCCCATGCAACTAATAATCAACTGCCATTGGCTCATCTGCATTTGATGGGACGGGCTTGCAGATTAGTCAGCTGCATAATGTAATGTCATTAATGTTTTAAACATGCCATTTTGAATACAGAAATATAAAATTAATGACAAAATGAAATAATAATTGGAGTATGAAAGTATTATCGGCAGTAGGTGGCGCCAAGTCTTTGTATTAATGAATGAGTTATCCTTTCAACCGATTTGTTCAAAACGCTGATTCATTCTGGAATAAGAATCAAGTGGCTTTCTATACTACTGGGTCATTTTAAATCACTCACTCAACCGATTCGTTCAAAGAGTCATATTCATTCAGGAGCAAAAGACCACTCTGTGCATTACGCTGGGAGTCAGTCGCACAGCGGTTCTGTGTCTTTGCTTTCCTTTTTTTTTTTTTTTTTTTTTTTGCCAGAGAAGATAAAACACCATTTTGTGAGACATCACTTTATACTTAATATTAATGAAATAAAGAAAACAGATAACATTTTACAGATAACTGCAGACTGTCAGCAGCTTGCTAAAACCCTCTACAAGAAGACTTGATAACTGTTTATATTAATATCTTGCTAAGAAGTTAATTTGACTCACATGGAAATACATGCAGCTACAAAGAAACAAACCTTTTTACATCACAACTTGACTATCCTGTCAATATGATCTCTAAACACAAATGAAAAACATATTTATCCATATTTATCCATCAATAATGGAGGTTTTTGTTCAGTATGGTTTCACAACTATTTCACAACTACTAGTCCAAAACGTCTTAGGTTATGTATGGTTCCTTGAGGGAACGAGACGCTGCGTCGTAAAACGCTTTGGAAACGCCTTCAGCATGACCGGCTCTGAATCATATGTGTAATCAGACCAATGGATGGGTGAGACGTCATAGGCCTGAAGGAATGAAGCAAGCGCCGGCAGAGATGTTTGGCACTGCGACGCAGCATCTCGTTCCCTCGAGGAACCATGGTTACATACGTAACCTAAGACGTTCCTCTTCAGGAACTCGAGCTGCATTGTAAAACACTTTGGGAACGAGAATGCCCACGCCGCCAGACTTTCAAATCTCTGCCTAGTGTGGGAAACTGCACAGCTAAAGCAAGAGAAGGAGCCAGGAGCCTGACAGTAATCGGGGACAACCCATCCAATGGCCAAACTTCAGAATGAGTCAGTCTTGACCCCCAAGAGAGGGGAGATCAGAGGACTCAAGGCTTTAGGATAGCATCCTGATCCACCACTTAGCATAAGCTTCTTCTGGCCGGAGGCCTTAGCCTCAGCGCACCGCAGTGTAACCAGAGGGTGTAACCAGAGGGTGTCTGCCCACTGACTGGCCACTGAGAGGGGCGCAGTAGGCCGCAATGGCTGCCACGTAGACCTTCAGGGTGGAGTGGGTCAACCCTGCGGAGAGAAGGGCCTGCAGGAACTCCAGAACTGTGCGGAGAGAAGGGCCTGCAGGAACTCCAGAACTGTACCGACAGGGCAGTTAACTGGGTCGAGCTTGCACTCTCCACACCAAGAATTGAAAAGCTTTCACTTCAAGGCGTGCAGTTTCCTCATTGAGGGAGCGCTGGATTGGAGAATGGTCTCAACAACCTTGGTTGAGAGACCGGAAGCTATGAGTTGTGTCCCCTCAGAGACCACACCTACAGCCTCCAAGCTCCGTGTGGGGATGCGCCCTCCATCTGCGAGAGGAGATCTCTCCTGACGGGAATCTCCCATGGAGTGCCGTCAAAGAGAGAAATCAGGCCCAAAAACCATACCCGGTCCGACCAGAACGGGGATACTAACGGCAGCCAGACTCCGTCCTGGCACACTCTCTCCAGAACTCCCGGGAGCAGAGTTATCGGGGGAAAAGCGTACAGAGGAAGCCTTGGCCACGTCTGTACCATGGCATCCAGCCCAGTAGAGCTGGATGAGTCAGAGAGAGAACCAGAGGGGACAGTGCGTTGTCTCTCGAGTCACAAACAGATCCACCCGAGCCTGGCCAAAACTCTCCAACTCTGCTTCTCCACCTCGGTCTGAAGCCACCATTCCCCGGGACTCGGCCCCTGCCTCAACAGGATGTCTGCTCCCATATTGAGATGCCCATGAATGTGGAATGATCTCAGCGAGAGGAGTTCGCCCTGGGACCACACATGGTGACCTCTTAGGTCTGGGAGAAAGTAATGTAGTGCTCGAAGCACGGCCAGCAACCAAGGCTTTCTCCACATGTCCAAGGCACGTAGGCACCGCCGCGTGACCTTGATCATGCAAAGTGGGTTTCCCCTCGGGGAGAACGCCTTGGTCTTGAGCCACCACTGTAGGAGCCAGATCTAAAATAGGACGCAACACCTCATCCTTCCTCGGAACAGTGAAGTACTGGCTGTAGGACCCGGACTCTGCAACGCGAGGAAGGACCACCTCGATGGCCTCTGTCCTCAGAGAGTGTCTACTTCTGTTCCATTACCAGAGCCTGCTCGGGGCCCACCAGGGTGGGAAAGTCCCCGTTGAATTGAGGCGGAGGAGAACCAAACTGGATTCTGCGACCTCTCACTACAGTGTGCAGGACCCACTGAGACACATTTGGCCACTGCGCCCTGGAACACCGACAGGGATGGCAGATTGATCTCCTGAGGGCACTGAGGAGAGACGGGCACCGTGTAATGCAGTGTACACCGCTCTTCCCCAGAGGGAGCTGGCCCTCAAAAAGTCCTGACCTTTACGACGAAAAAAAATTAGCATATTGTGAAAAAGTTAAACTTTCATATATTTTAGATTCATTGCACACCAACTGAAATATTTCAGGTCTTTTATTGTTTAATACTGATGATTTTGGCATACAGCTCATGAAAACCCAAAATTCCTATCACAAAAAATTAGCATATATTTCATCCGACCAATAAAAGAAAAGTGTTTTTAATACAAAAAAAATTCAACCTTCAAATAATTATGTTCAGTCATGCACTCAATACTTGGTTGGGAAAACTAATACAAAAACTACCCTCAAACATTTTTTTACTTGTTTTATTGTGCAACAGTCTGGTTGCTTAGGAAAGTAATAGTACACCTCTCCTCAACATAATTTGAGTTATCAGTCATGTCTGCAACATGTCTCTGTGTTGAAGATTAATACTTAAGGGCTCATCAATATGAGCAACAGTAATAGTGATGCTGGTCTTTCCAGTGGGAAAAAAATGAAGGTAAATACAATGGACAATAGATTACAGAAAAAAAAATGGATTCTGACAATTGAACAAACTTTTCTGACTCCATGTGGAATTCCATGTTTATATATGTTAGATAATTATCTAGATACATATCCACATAAACACAGCTACAATCACAAGAAGCAATTGCAAATATCAAAACAGTCAATGGATGTACTGGAGCATTAATTCTGCAGAATGATTATCCATACAGCTGACCATATAATTAGACACAGTGTGACTATCATACCCAAAGTTCTAAACATTTTAACTACTTTTGTGTTTTCCAGAGTTTGGCTGAACAGTAATGGTTTGGGTTTGGGTAAATAAAATCAGTGGAAATTGTGTTGCTGAATCACAGCCATTGCAAATCACTTTGTGTTGTATCCATTGGGTTAATTCATCTGATCTGAAAGCCTGTGCAATTAGACAGACATTGCATAGGTCAATGTGTTTTCCTTAGGAAGACTAGCCCTTCTCAATTGTGCTCATTAGTGTCAATATGTGTGCTTTTGCTATTGTTTGTATGTGGGTAATTCAATTTATTTATTTATTTTTTGTAGAGAATAAAATGCACTTCAGGGCCAATGGGCAGTTTTCAACAGAAACATGCTCCTGAAAACTGGGCCAATACCTTCAAAAGAGATACGTTCACGAATGCTGTAACCATGGGAATACTAAAATGGAAAATGCCTCCGTTCCATCTGATTTCATTAGAGGAAAAGAACATTAAGTGATGCAGTGGGGTGAATCTGTTATGATCAAACGATGGGGCAATGCGCTTTGCAAACAACCGTGAATGAGAAATGCAAAGATGGTGTCTTAATAACTGTTGTGCATTAGGTCACAAGAACATCTGAGTGTTCCAATGCATGGCATTTATGTGGTGCTTTTCCTCTCGCTGTCTCACTCTCTTTTGGAAAATGCCATGAACGCACAATACAAGCTCCTGCCCGCAGGAATAGAGTGTCAGCTCAATCCCAAAGCAAACAGAAAAACAGCGGGGAGGAGATTATCATAATGCAGGAAGTGAGGAGCTCCATTCATCAAATAAACAGAGATTCTACACAGTAGCTAGTGGAGAATAGCTGACACTCACCATGCAGCAATGCCATGTCGTGTACAATACAGCAGGAGGAATCAAGTTATGAGTCCGTGGATAATATCAAATGTGGAAGAAAAAACTAAAGAATCCTGGGAAATACCTACTTCTCCTTGCCCTTGAATTAGCCTTTATCAGTAAAGAATTATTCTGGGAACTCTGGCAAAAGATGTTGGAAGAACACCAGGATGTAACATTACAGCCAAATATATTCATATGACACATTTACACACTCTAAAAAAGAAAGAAAAAGAAGAAGCTTTTTGAGTGCTTTAGAAGAGCTGCTTTTCCAGGTGGATGAAATTCACGTTGTTGTATATTATAAACATTCATTTGTGGTGCTACCTGCCAAACCATAGTAAGAGTAATTTAAAGCAATCAAATTATTCACAAGACTAGACATGTGGAAACTAATGATGTACATATATATTGTTGGTGTTATATTTTTCACTTGGATGTTACAAGTAAATACAGTTGGATAAACAAAAATGTTTTGTTTTCATTTCAGGCTGCAAAACAACAAAATGTGATTATTTTAAAGGGGGTGATTCTTTTCTATACCCACTGTAAATGTTTAATTCAAGGTAATTGCCATTCATGAAGCTCTTACAGAATTATAAAACTTTTCATTATAATTACACATATTCTCATCCACAAAATCATTGTTTCAAAACATAAGATTATTGTAATATATATTGAGAACATTTAATTTAATCCCAAAAACACAACATTGTGATCTTCTTTAAATTATTACTAGGCCAAACTGTGAATCATTTATCATTGCTTTGGCACAAAATGCATCCAATAACTACTTAGTATGGTAGAACCATCACTTCTACCACAAAAGACTGCTTTGTAAGTAATCTTCCTGATGTATCCCAATTCCTTAGCATATCCAAAACCTCAGAACAACTTGATGATGTAACAGAAACTATGGACTCTCTCTTTTCTAGCATTTTAAATACAGTTGCTCCTTTACGCTTAAGGAAGGTTAATGAAAACAGTCTGACACCGTGGTATAATGAGCACACTCGCACCCTAAAGAGAGCAGCCCGGAAAATGGAGCGCAGCTGGAGGAAAACAAAACTAGAGGTATTTCGTATCAGCTAAATCTGATTACTTTTCGTCCCTTTTAGAAGAAAACAAACATAACCCCAGGTATTTATTCAATACAATGGCAAAATTAACAAAAAATAATGCATCAACAAGTGTTGACATTTCTCAACATCACTGCAGTAATGACTTTATGAACTACTTTACTTCTAAAGTCGATACTATTAGAGATAAAATTGTAACCATGCAGCCATCAGCTACAGTATCACATCAGACAGTGCACTATAGATCCCCTGAGGAACAGTTCCAATCATTCTCTACTGTAGGAGAGGAAGAATTGTATAAACTTGTTAAATCATCTAAACCAATAACATGTATCTTAGACCCTATTCCATCTAAGCTCCTAAAAGAGGTGCTTCCAGAAGTCATAGATCCTTTTTTGACTATTATTATTTCCTCATTGTTATTAGGGTATGTACCCAAAACCTTCAAACTGGCTGTTATTAAGCCTCTCATCAAAAAACCACAACTTGACCCCAAAGAACTAGTTAATTATAGACCGATCTCGAATCTCCCTTTTCCTTTCCAAGATACTAGAAAAGGTAGTATCCTCACAATTATATTCCTTCTTAGAAAAAAAATGGCATCTGTGAGGATTTCCAGTCAGGATTTAGACCGTATCATAGTACTGAGACTGCTCTCCTTAGGGTTACAAATGACCTGCTCTTATCATTTGATCGTGGTTGTATCTCTCTATTAGTGCTATTGGATCTTAGTGCTGCATTCGACACTATTGACCACACTATTCTTTTGCATAGACTAGAACACTTTGTTGGCATTAATGGAAGTGCATTAGTATGGTTTAAATCGTACTTATATGACCGCCATCAATTCGTAGCAGTGAATGAAGAGGTATCATATTGTTCACAAGTGCAGTATGGAGTACCGCAAGGCTTAGTACTAGGGCCGTTACTCTTCACGCTTTACATGTTACCCTTGGGAGATATCATCAAGAAACACGGTGTTAGCTTTCACTGTTATGCTGATGATACTCAGCTCTATATTTCTTCGCAGCCCGGCGAAACATACCAATTTGAAAAACTAACGGAATGCATAGTCGATATAAAAAACTGGATGACGAGTAATTTTTTACTGCTAAATTCTGAAAAAACAGAGGTGTTAATTATAGGGCCTAAAAGCTCTGCATATAATGACCTAGAATGCTGTCTAAGCCTTGATGGCTCCTCTGTCAATTCTTCGTCATCAGTTAGGAACCTAGGTGTGCTATTTGATAGCAACCTTTCCTTAGAAAGCCACGTTTCTAGCATTTGTAAAACTGCATTTTTCCATCTCAAAAATATATCTAAATTACGGCCTATGCTCTCAATGTCAAATGCAGAAATGTTAATCCATGCGTTTATGACCTCAAGGTTAGACTATTGTAATGCTCTATTGGGTGGTTGTTCTGCACGCTTAGTAAACAAACTCCAGTTAGTCCAAAATGCAGCAGCTAGAGTTCTTACTAGAACCAGGAAGTATGATCATATTAGCCCAGTTCTATCAACACTGCACTGGCTCCCTATCAAACATCGTATAGATTTTAAAATCTTGCTTATTACTTATAAAGCCCTGAATGGTTTAGCACCTCAGTATTTGAACGAGCTCTTGTTACATTATAGTCCTCCACGTCCGCTCCATTCTCAAAACTCTGGCAATTTCATAATACCTAGAATATCAAAGTCAACTGCGGGCGGCAGATCCTTCTTCTATTTAGCGCCCAAACTCTGGAATAACCTACCTAACATTGTTCGGGAGGCAGACACACTCTTGCAGTTGGCTTACACATAACATACTAATACACTTCTAATATCCAAATCTGTTAAAGGATTTTTAGGCTGCATTAATTAGGTAAACCGGAACCGGGAACGCTTCCCATAACACCCGATGTACTTGCTACATCGTTAGAAGAATGGCATCTACGCTCATATTAGTCTGTTTCTCTCTTATTCCGAGGTCACCGTAGCCACCAGATCCAGTCTGTATCCAAGTCAGAGGGTCACTGCAGTCACCCGGATCCAGTAAGTATCCAGCCCAGATAGTGGATCAGCACCTAGAAAGGACCTCTACAGCCCTGAAAGACAGCGGAGACCAGGACAACTAGAGCCCCAGAGACAGATCCCCTGTAAAGATCTTGTCTCAGACGACCACCGGGAAAAAACCAAATCAAACAGATGATTCTTCTGCACAACCTGACTTTGCTGCAGCCTGGAATGAAAACTGCTGGTTTCGTCTGGCCAGAGGAGAACTGGCCCCCCAACTGAGCCTGGTTTCTCCCAAGGTTTTTTTCTCCATTCTGTCACCGATGGAGTTTTGGTTCCTTGCAGCTGTCGCCTCTGGCTTGCTTAGTTGGGGACACTTCATTTACAGCGATATCGTTGACTTGATTGCAAATCATTGCACAGATACTATTTAAACTGAACTGAGCTGCATGATGACATCACTGAATTCAATGATGAACTGCCATTAACTGTAATTTTGCATTATTGACACACTGTTTTCCTAATTAATGTTGTTCAGTTGCTTTGACGCAATCGTTTTTGTTTAAAGTGCTATATAAATAAAGATGATTTGACTTGACTTCTTTCAAATTACATCTCATTACAAGAGTTTTGAAAAAGTGACCTAAGGGTTGAGAAATGGGTCCTAGCAATTCCGATTCCGCTGTTTTACTGTTTAAGTCTACACACAATAGTATAACCTTTAATTGATGTGGTGATGCATGTTCAATAACTCATTTTAACTGGCCATCAAAATGACACAATGTGATTACAGTTTTTCTCAATCACCTTGGCACATTTTTCGAAACAATCTTAACATTCTCTAAGCTGCAAGTTCTATTGTCACAGCTGTTTGCTGGAACATCTATTGCATGTCTGCAAAATGTAGTAACTCAAACATTTGCTTCATGCTTCAAAACCTAGTTATTGTGTTTGTGACTTGGTCAATGCCACCAAAATAAAAAATAAAAAGTTAAAGTTAAACTGGTCAAAACATTTAGATATTTTTTCCCCAATGAAATATTTGTTATATGCAAATTTCATTTCATATTTGCTATATGCATTTTTGCCCATTTTTTTTTCTTCTGGTTTCTATACTATTATATGGAGGAATGTCAGTTTTGTCTGTGTATCACACTGAGCATTTTAGATACATATTTCAACAGTAGGTCAAATGTATTAGGAAAAGCCAATAATATATTACACAAAAACATATATGTGACCCTGGACCACAAAACCAAGTGTATTTTTTTTTTTTTTTTTTTGAGATTTATAAATAAGCTTTCCATTGATGTATGGTTTATTAGGATCAGACAATATTTGGACGAGATACAACTATTTGAAAGTCTGGAATCTGAGGGAGCAAAAAAATCAAAATACTGAGAAAATCGTCTTTGAAATTGTCCAAATGAATTCTTAGTAATGCATATTACTAATCAAAAATTAAGTTTTGATATATTTATGGAAGGAAATTTACAAAATATCTTCATGGAACATGATCTTTACTTAATATCCTAATGATTTTTGGAATAAAAGAAAAATTGATAATTTTGACCCATACAATGTATTTTTGGCTATTGCTAAAACTATAACCCAGTAACATGTGTGTCATATATGTGTCCAGGGCCATAAAAAAAACACACACAAAAAACAAACACACAAACAAAAACACAAACAAACAAACAAAAACATGTATATATATATATATATATATATATATATATATATATATATATATATATATATATATATATATATATATATATATACAGTGCATTCTTTGTTGTAGCAATATGATATATGTAAACTGAACATTTGCTGTTGCTTATTCATTTTTACACCCCACCACACTTTCAGTTTCACTGAGAATCAACTCAATCAGTTCACTGAGAATCAACTCAATCAAACTCCATCAACAAGCCATGTGCATTTAATTATAGTGCAAATTGTAGACAATTGTGTACTAACTCTTTTGCACACATGTGCCAAAAACAATATGCTTAAAATCAATAAGAAATTAAAATCTGATGTGAACAAGAAACTAAATGTTCCAACATTTGAACTTATTGTAATGAGCGAAAAACAAACAAACAAACAAACAAAAAAAAAACCCTAATTAGAGAATTGAGGCAAAGCGATTGAGAAAAACTGTAATTAAGTACCACAGCTAGAAATATCCCCTACAACCAAACGATGGAGCAGAGCAGTGGTCACATTTGGTTCTTTATAATCAGCATCTGAAGATTACAGGAAAGAGGGGAGAGAAAAGCCAAAGCTCAGCGGCATGAGGTACTCGTTTAGAAGCATGAAAATGAGCATGACAGCAGAGCCAATGAAACATAATCTGAGAGAGACTGACAGTGGGAAAGCCAGACAAAGAGAATCACAGACAAAAAGACAGATAGACAGAGAGACAAAGAAGAAGCATCCATATTTGCAGTATGTAAATCAGAGGAGCTGATCAAAGCTCTCCTGTCCTGCTTGAGCGTCTTATTCATCTCTCCAAGGTCGAGCTGGCTGCCAAACACAGCGCTGCTTAATACAGATGTTTCAGCACTCGTGCTCACCATGTGCCGTCATTAACATTTCACACACTTTCTCCCTCCATGATTCATCTCTCTCTCTCTCTCTCTCTCTCTCTCTCTCTCTCTCTCTCTCTCTCTCTCTCTCTCTCTAGCACGCACAAGGTGAAGGCTCTATTTCACACTTGTCTCATTTCAGCACACTCTGTCTACCACACAAAGCACATGTGTTACTTCACAGCCTGACACAGCGTGACGGTGGACACTGAACAAATATAAAATTGTTTTCTACACATATGGAGCATTTGCTGATTATCATGATACATATGTTATATTGGAAAGGGAACCTTTGGGATCACCACTAGACACAACACACCCACACCAGAGAGGGAAGTGAGAGAGAGAGAGAGAGAGAGAGAGAGAGAGAGAGAGATGAGAGAGAGAGAGAGAGAGATGCATGCATGTCAGCAAAATTTGTGTTTTCTGCCAAAACTCAGTTTGACCATGACACACTCCATTTATTCCCCTCTCCGAAATAGAGTTAGGATATATATATATATTTTTTTTACCAGCTTCTATGCTGACAGATGGCATAGCAGTGCACTGAATGGTAGTGGGTGGGTGTGCTCAGGAGGAAACATGAAGAATGAGGAGGAAAGAGCAAAAGGAATTGTGTGGTTTTTGGAGATGATTTAGAGGTGAAATCAAAATATGGAAAGAAGGGCAGGACAGCTGACAAGGTCACAGATGACTGAAGACACACGCTCAATGACTGCTGCCACAAATAACAAAAAAACATTGAATCAAATAGACAAATATCAGTGTGAGAGCCAAGAACATTTTAGTTTTTTTTAAACCAAATAAATGATATGTTATATTAATGTCAACATGAAATTAAATTTTAGGCTAATGTTGTAGGCAATGCATCCTTTCCAGGTTAATAATTGCATTACTTTCACAGTAATTAACAGTGGGACTTCCCTTGTATCTAACTGCACTCTCAGAAATTTATTGTAAACAAACAACATCATACTGTGCATACTCTGCAGGCACCAAGCATGCAATGCAGCATGCATAGATCATGCTGTAGAGTAAATTCTTTTTGGTTTCATTTGTGCTATTGAACTTGTTTTTGGTTCCATTTAAGCAGTTTGTGTTTTTATTTATTTATTTATTTATTTTTATTTTTTTTATTATTATTATTTTGCATTGCTGCTTTATGTTGTAAGTGTTGTTTTTTTATTTGTTGAGTGTTACCATTGTTGTGTTCTGTATGTCAAGTATTGATGTCACATCTTTCAAAGACGTATCTGCTGTGAAAGATCCATCCACAAAAAGTTATGAATATGAAAAAAAGTTATTGATTAATCTTCAAGATTAAATAATACTAAAATAAAATGTTCATGTTCTTGAAAGTGTTCATGGTGCTCTGCATTTAACCCATCCAAGAGCACACACACAGCAGTGAGAAGTGAACACACACCCGGAGCAGTGGGCTATATCCAGCGCCCGGGGAGCAAATGGGGGTTCAGTGCCTTGCTCAAGGGTACTTCAGCCATGGGTATTGAGGGTGGAAGAGAGAGCTGTTCATTCACTCCCACCCACCTACAATTCCTGCCAGCACTGAGACTTGAACCTGCAACCTTCGGGTAACAAGTCCAACTCTCTAACCATTAGGTCACAGCTGCCCCCTTGAACAGAAAATAATAGTTTGACTATCTTAAAGTCAGGCAATAAATTTTTCATATTCTAGCATATCATCATTTTGACAAATGGTTTCATTTCTCATACTTCTGACATGACTAGATCAGAAATTTGAATATGAATATGCAAGGTCAAAGAGCCCAAAAATATGGGAACACCAATCACCATTATAGTTACTTCAAAACAATTATAGTAGTAATCATCTAGATTTCTCACAGTGGCACAGTTAAGACAACTTTATAATTGTGAATTCACAGTAAAACAAGAGCAGTAAATTACTGTGATGTTAGAAACATTCTGCTGTTCATTCACAGTCATCACATACAAATGGCATGCCCAGAGACCAACCACAGTCTGTCTTATAAATATCGATCACAATAAGGAAAAGTGTGTTTGAAATTCAAATAATTTAGCTTATGAACACTGAGGTGCACCAATTTCTAGTTCACCCACCTAAAGCAGGGGACAACAAATCCATTGCCCTGTCAGGAATCACAAAATTATAAAGTCAATTTAAATTTTAGAAAATTTAAGTAGATTGAACATAATGAAATTAAGTTGACAAAATCTTTAAAGGGGTCATATGATGCGATTTCATTTTTTCCTTTCTCTTTGGAGTGTTACAAGTTCTTTGTGCAAGAAGAAGATCTGTAAAGTTGCAAAGAGTAAAGTCTCAAATCCAAAGAGATATTCTTTAACAAAGTTAAGACTCTGCCACACCCTCCTTAAATTGCTCATTCAAACACGCCCACACATCTCTACGTCACTATGTGGAAATATTTGCATAATGCCGCCCAAATGTTCACGCAAAGAAAGAAGGCATGGTTTCAGTAACTGCAGTTAGTGTTGATACAGCATGTCAGGGAAATGCTGTGTGCATCTAGGCAAAAGTAAAAGCACTTTATTTGGCCTTCCGAAAGTAGATGCATTTAGGAATCTTTAAGATTACTTACAACAGAACAGCAACGCATTTTATGGACGAACGTTTCGTGAACCTAGCAGAGGAGGTAATTCTGACTTTGCTACGACAATCTGGCGCTTCTGAATCAGCCACTGTAAGTATGTTTGGTTAAAAGTTTAAGTATTTGCTATTGACTGGTCAAATGCGGAGTTTTGCGTGTCATGTATGTATGTGCGTGTGTGTGTGTGTGCGCGCGTGTGTGTACAGTATGTGTGTGAGAGAGACCAGGTCACATCACAGAGTCAGCTGTCTTAACGTCCATGGCTTGTGTACTGCAAACACATACGAGCTTCATCACTGTTTCTGTCACGCTACTCTGTTCCCCTTTCAGGCTTGAACTGATGGTAAAACTAAGGACATTATTAACCATCTTTACATTTATTTTTAAAGATTAAGCTCGCAATTATGGAAAGGGGCGTTACATTTCTGATGAGTGCTTGCGGTGTTCGGCCAATCACAATGCACCTGGGATCGTTGACTCAACGTTCAGAATAGACTAGTTCGCCTTGTCGGAAGGAAGGTTTCGCACTTGTTTGAGAGAGGGTGGGGCATAGAGGACCGCACAATAATGTACAGTAGTAATTTCGCTTTTTTTTGAACATCAAAGCATGTCAACTTCTGTTTAAACCAAATGTCAGTAAATAACAGATCTGCACATTTAAAAAAAAAACATATGTGAGTTAAGGGTAATAAAAAATAGTCTTTTTACATGGTCATTCTTATCAGGAGTATTGATTCTTGTTGTCCAATGTTAATGGAGGTCGCAAAGTGTGTGCTTTTATAGTGCTAGAAATTAGCGTTTCAGGAACACACGAAACTAGTTAGTGTCGCTGATTGGAAAATTACGTATGAGGTGGTGAAAGGAAAACGTGACCGGAGACAGCCATTTACCCCGATAATTGAAATTTCAGTGAATTTTTGTGAAGTACACATAGATTTTGGGACAAATAAACTGCTAGTTTACTCAATCGTAATTCCACATCTAAACATTTCAATGTTGTAGCCTTACTAAAGGAACTGGAAACATAAAGTTGAATTCACCTCCTTGTCAGCTCCTTGGTGCGGCTGGTGGAGCAGAACTGTGGCTCTGTTCATGGTCAAGTTGAAAGTGTTTTAAAGGTCACACCATTCATCCACAAGGTCACAGTACATAGGAAAATAAACAGGAACTTTGTTGTAGAGCTTTGTATACGGCACATAATGTTTAAGTGTCTGAGTCATGAAAGCTTTCGGAAGTGCTCTGTATTAGAAACTTCTCAAAATCACAGAATGACAAAAAAATCAAGACAATAAAACTTAAAATCCCCCAAACAATTTGAAAAATCAACCCATTTATAAAAAAAACAAAATAAACCACACAAAATCACACAAAATCACAGAATGACAGCAGCAAATCTCTGCATCACAGGCCAGAAATGCGAGGTATTTAATATTTTAAATATTTAACAAACTTAAATGTACAGGCCAGAAATGCGAGGTATTTAATATTTTAAATATTTAACAAACTTAAATGTATCAAAACCTTGAGTATAAAGCAGATTACAAACACACATACACTAATAAAAAAGACAGATGTAATGTCTGATCATTACAACAGAACTGTCACTGGTGTGAGAGACTTTTAGAAAGTACTAATATGTACACTTTAGGTAGTAATATACACTTTTAAAGTACTAATATATACCATTTAAGGGTAAATAAGGTACACAGATGTGTACCTTTCAGGTTTTGTAGGGTACCGCCCTGCTGTCAGATGTGTACCTGTTTTTCTAAGAGTGTGTGACTGCAGTTGAGCGGCAAACCTTAAAGGGGATACTCCACCCTCCCAAAATGAAATTTTTGTCATTAATCACTTTACCCCCATGTCGTTTCAAACCCATAAAAGCTTTGTTCGTCTTTGGGAACAAATTTAAGATATTTTGGATGAAAACCGGGAATGCCTGTGTTTTTTGTCCCATAGACTGCCAAGTAAATAACAGTGTCACTTATTAAGTCCATAAAAGATATGAAAGTCATCGTCAGAATAGAATACTCCATCTGCCATCAGAAAGTTGTGCAATCTGAGTAATAAGAAGTGACGGAACACTTTTTATAACGAAGAAAACAAAAAGATGACTTATTAAACAAACATGCTCTTCCTGTATCATGGAGGGAGAGAATGCGCCACAAGGGGCATGTGCTGCTTCTATGTGTATTTAGCTTTGTTTATCTTGCGCTAATAAACAAAGAAAATGCGATGACCTATGGGGCACGGAGTTATATACAAAAGAGCCATATGCACGGATGCAAACAGTGATATGGAGAGACACAAAGGGGACTGTTGACAAAGGAATTATTTTATATAATTATATGAATAAAGTCTTTTTTTTTTGTTTTCTTCGCTTACAAAAAGTGTTCCCGTTGCTTCATATAACCCACATTGCACGTCTGATGGCTGATGGACTATTCTGATGACGACTTTCATACCTTTTATGGACCTTGACACTGTTATTTACTTGGCAGTCTATGGGACAGTCACAGGCCTCCCGGTTTTCATCCAAAATATCTTTAATTGTGTTCCAAAGACGAACAAAGCTTTTATGGGTTTGGAACGACATGGGGGTAAGTGATTAATGACAAAATTTCATTTTGGATTCGCGTATCCCTTTAACTATCTTACCATTGATGAATACTGTCTGGTATGTTTTTGTTTATTTATTTATTTAGAGATTATTAGTTTTCAATACATACAATTATTTATTGAACATTAATGCAGTATATCCTTTTGCTGTATTTCTGCCATTTTATAAAAATAATAGGCCACAAGAGGCTGTTTATAAGGCAAGACATATTGACTTATGTACTATTAAAAATAATCACAATAAACAATTATTTAGTAAAGCTAATTGCACTGAATAGGTGACAAGTCTTACAGAAACTTAATGCACTATAATGCTGAAATGAAAAACACACACTTTTCATAAAATACAAAATAAATTCTGCCATTTTGTTCTGATTTAAAAAAAAAACTGACAGATCAATTGGCTCAAAATAATTATTAGATGTGTCCCTATTGTGTTATGACAGACAGACAGACAGATAGACAGATAGATAGATAGATAGATAGATAGATAGATAGATAGATAGACAAATGATAGATAGATAGATAGATAGATAGACAAATGATAGATAGATAGATAGATAGATAGATAGATAGATAGATAGATAGATAGATAAAATAATTTCACAATGAACTCATGTTCTATGGAAATGTTTATGATGCCATGATGCTTCTAACCATATTTAGGTTGCTACCTAACAAGTTGCTAAAGTCGCTGCCATTTATTTTCAAATGTTTTCATGATGGCCAAGTGAGAAGACAATTCCTAGTTTGTTAGTTGGACATAAATGGAAACTCATATTCATGATCAGTTTGACATAGCTTGTTTCACAGATGCTTTTTATCTCCTATAGTATATTATGGTTTCAAACCTGATTCATTTATTCAAACTATCCACAAACCCCTCCCCCCCCCCACCTATAACCCACAACCATGGTAAACCATATATATCAATATCTTGCACAAAAATCTGTAGAATGATTTCATAGCAGGGACTGGGCTGTGCAAGTGAGTGTGTGGGTGCAGACAGTGGCTGTTTTTGGCCTGCAGAAGATCCACAGCTTTGAGACGGAAGATCATGCTGAAATCCTCTTCTCTTTGATAAGCCCCTGGGCTCTTCTCTTCTGATCCCACCTTTCAAAGGTTCATTAAAGTCTTAAAAGCTGGGCAGAGTTCTTTCCTCCAAGGGCTCACCGCTCCCAACACTCCCAACTCAACGGTGGACGCATAAGTCCAGACGTATTGAAGACTGTGCGTTATAAAGACCAGAGGTAAGAGAAGAGCCTTAATTGTAGATTGGGCAGCTCTGTCATAACTGAGATCTATAAGGTTCTGAATGTTGAAGACTTTTCCAGAAGCGAAAAAGGAACAATGAGCCTTCAAATCAGATAATATCAGTGATGCAATACTATTCAGCCACAGTGAAATGTTTTGACAGCTTTGTCTTTCACAGTGGGGGTGGGCAATATATAAACTGTACAAGTCAGAAATATGTCAGAGATTTTGCCGAACCATTCATTAATTTTCACAGCCATCAATCAGCAGGACTGCTTTACTTTATTTACATGAGTGTGTGAAGAAACATGGAGGAAAATGAATAAAATACAGAGCAGAAAATGTCTCAAACAACATTCTTCATGAATAGCTGTGATTATATGATACTTTTTGCAAAAATCCAAGCAGCTCTATATTCAACACTAATAATAATCAGAAATGTTTCTTAAGCAGCAAATCAGCATACTGTATTAGAGTGATTTCTGAAGGATCATGTGACACTGAAGACTGGAGTAATGATGCTGAAATTCCTGCTTGCAAATAAATTACATTTTAAATTATATAACAATAGAATTAATTTTAAATGGTAATACTATTTCACAATATTAGTGTTTTTACTTTATTTTTGAGCATATAAATGCAGCATTGGTAAGCTTAAGATAATTAATTAAAACATTTAAAAATCATAAAGTTTCCAAAAATTTGACAAGTGCTGTATATAGGCACAATCCAATCATTTCAGTATAGTCTCTGCAAGCAGTTACCTGCTGTTACAGAAAGCATTTCAGATGTAATGGTTAAAGTCATCAGAAATAATCAAACTGGCAAACCTAATACAAATGAAGAACTGTAACTGTAACTGTAATTATTTAATATCTCTGTTTAATTATTCTGTTTAATTACACATTACACTTGAATTACTACCACTATTGATTAATTTAAGCTTTATGAATAAACAAATAAATTATGGATTGTTTTTTTTGATAGCTATATTAATTTATGAATTCCTCTGTTTATTTATTTTTTAATCAGTAGCCACTATCATTAAAGAAAAATAAAACTATTTTGTGATACAGTTAACATGTTATAAAATTCATCATGCTGAGAGAATACGCTGTGATAATCATGAAATAGATATGGCACATATGAGAAGAAATTGAAAAAAATATTTCTGTAATTAAACACATCAGTATCTTACTGCATTTCAATAAATTCAGATTGGCATTTTAGTGAAAGGCATTATTCTAAACCAAGACTTTACATTAGTGGTGTGCACAGACTCCTGAGTGGCAGGGGAGTAGTGGCGTTACAAGGGCACAATCACGGTAGAAATCGTAGGACAGGGGGGCAACTAGATTGGACTGAAAGGACACTTTAGCATCTGTGATTAAAAGGACAGGGGCTTGAGCCCCCCGCCCTCCCCACAATACCCACCCTACCCCCATGCACATCGGTGTTTTACATTACACTTTATGCCAGACATTTCCGACCCCTAATGTATTCATTTGGTGTGACTGTAGATTTGTTTTTCTGACATCTAAGTGTTTCCATGGCTCAGCCGAGGTTGCGGCAGCAGACTCCTGTGAAAATGTTATGAAACTGACCCAATTTCCCTGCGTTCTGCTTGCAGTGGGCTTGCTGTGCCTGCTTTGTACTCCTCATGTTAGCTTGAATAATTGATTCAAGCCTGTTTGCTAGTAATATTTACTGCACAAATGGCAGCTACACATAAACTCACAATGTTAGGAATATAAATATGTAATTGCAACACACAAAATCTAAAATACAACCCATCAATCAAAAAAATAAAAAAAAAACTCAAGCACTGTATCAGATCAGATACCACCACAGTGTTCCAGTGTTTAATTATTTGTTTGATCACGCCAAATGTAAAAAAAAAAAAAAAAAAACTCATCAAAACTGGAAGAACATGGAAGAAGTTTTGGTTTACAGTTTTGAATACAATGTTCTGGTCGTTAAAAGAAAGGTGTATTGTATGTTTAAGAAATCATAACTGTTGAGTCAAGAAATTAGAAAAATGTATGAATGTACACACAAAGCTGTGAATTCTCTGTTAGCTGGAACATGTAAATATGCCGCTATGAATGTGTAAGTCTACAGTGGAAGTGATACATGAAAGTTATTTTAAACAACACTGAAAAAAGTGCATACGCCTTGTCGTTATTCTAAAGAACCTTTTATACTTGATCCAACTTAATACTTTTCTCTTGTCATTGAGCTAAAGTAAATTATTTAGTTAATTGGAAGTAGTGTAATTTAAACTGTTTGCTTCATATCAATTAACAATTTTGCATTCTGTGAAAACCATGTGACCAGTGATGTCATCGAAGTTTGGTTTGGGAATTGTTCCCAGCATGCTTTGCTTGGGGCTTAATGAGGAGAGTAAAACATTATGAAATTGAGTGTTATTTCATGTGTTTCGGAGCAAGATGAGAAAAGCGGGAGACTTGATAGTGTTTAATTTTCAATAATGGTGGAATTATTAGAACTGTTTAAATTATATGGGTTACCATCACACACACACACACACACACACACACACACACACACACACATTATTTTATTGTTGCTTAGTGCAGTTGTAATTCAGTAATTAAAACATAAAACAAACATAAAGTTGAATAATCCTGTCAGAGAAGCATGTTGAGGCTACCTAATTGAGACACTTTAACAGTGTGCATAATATGTACAATTCCATTAGTAATTTTTTGGAGTTTTTGATTTAAACATATATAAAAGTTCAAGTTAATTCAAATATATTTAGTGACAATTTGTTGTATAATTCAGTTAAAAAAACATATTTGCTTGAATTCGGGTGAATTTTTAGTTTCAGTTGACTATAGAAATTTTATTAGGTCAAAAATCATATATATATATTTTTTTTTTTCAGTTGAGAAAAAGTTAACCAATAACTTGTAACAAGTTGAAGATTTATTTTATTTATTTATTTATTATTATTATTATTTTACTATGATTTAACAACATTTATTTATTTTCGGTGAATGTTAGTATTGCTATAATTGCGTACATGGTTAAAAAAAAAAAGAAATCACACAAGCTGTTTTTTGGTGTAATTAAAGTAGATAATAAGTCAAAATAATAGAAACTGGGTGTTTGTGACCATATGGACAGCTCTACTAATTAAAAGAAGTGGTAGGTAAAGGTGCTAAAATGACATGCCTGTGATGCTGCAGTGCAGTTATGTTGTCCATTAGAAAGTCATGAAATTACCAAAGAGTACAAATGATTTGTTACTGTGATCCATTTTTGTTAGCTAGATACAAAAGTGGCACCTTCCCCACAAATAGGGGAATTCTTTTCAGATTCAGCAAAAAAACTGTCTATATTAAATATTATTTTAAGACCCCTCAGTCCTTCAGAAACACATACTGAAGCACACACACACTTTAACTTCCTAATCCTATTTTATCCACCAACCCATTCACCCATATGCATCAGCGCCTGCTGAACATATTGCTCATTCTCCATTGTGTTTGACACTTCCACTGAGCTGCTGCGTCTCTCACCTGGGCCCATGATGAAACATTCAGATCCTGCACCTGGCACTCGTTTCCCTGCCTGCAGCTCTGATAACGGCTTCCCTCTCTAATTAAGCTGCAGTAAAGCTCCTCTCCAGCTGCCTGCAGTGGAAACAGCTCATCCAAAAAGTGCTGTGCCTGGCGCTTTCACTGCGCTCCGGAAATATTAAGACGCCAGTCGTCAAAGTGTCCAAACCCAGGTGAGCAGCTGCTTTATGCTTTTCACCACCTTCATATAAACTGAATGGCCATGGCTTGTGACTTGGAGTGTGTGCCGTATATATATATATATATATATATAAATTATATCAACAACAGACATATATATATATATATATATATAAACCTCAGGCAGGTTGACAATGGATTTCTAGTGGTGGATGCTGAGGTGTGCCACATGGACGCACCCTTGGGCATCTGTTTTTATATCAACAACAGACAGTGTAAACTGAAAGAGAAGAACTTAAATGGTGCATTATTACTATTATGGTGCATTCTTTAATACTGATCAAAAACAACTGTCATCAGTGTGGCTATAGAACACAGCAATTTGCACTTAAATTGCTAACTTATGCTTAATGGAACGTAAAGGAACACTAACCCAAAAATTTAAATTCTGCCTTTATTTACTTAGCCTCGTGCTGTTCCAAACCTGAATGACTTTCGTTTTTCCTTGGAACATGATAGGAGAAATTCTGAACATTTGTACTGATTGCTTATTTGTTTGCATTTGGACAGACGGGCTGAGGCTTTCAAGCTTCAAGAAGCATGTAAAAGCACAATTAAAGTATCATGAAAATGGTCCTTATGACTTGTGTAATATAATCACAAATCTTCTAAAGTCATGCAAACTTTTATTCTGAATTCATAATCATACCCTCAAGTGAGCTGTTAATCACTGCAATCTTTAAAATAATAAAATATTATTGCAGCAAATTACACCTAATTTTCTCAGTTTCTAAGTATAAATACCTCAGGTTCCACATGAAAATCTGTTAAAAGGGAGGTGGGGGTTTTAAATTATGTAACATATATGTTTCATTGAACTACTGTACTGTACTGTCTTTGTCTCAGATTTTTCTCCTATACAATTAGGACAGGGGTATCCAATCCTATAGTCCTGGAAGGTCAATGTCCTGCAGAGTTTAACTCCATCTTGTCCCAACATACCTGCCTGGAAAATTCTAGTAATCCTGAAGACCTTGACTACCTTAGTTCATGTGTGTTTAAGTGTGGTCAGACAGTGGCCCTCCAGGAGCAGGACTGGGCACCCTTGCTTTAGGATAAATTAAAAACCCAAATGAAACAATTGTTGACATACAGTAACACTATAGAGATACAAAGCTGTTAGATTATAAAAAAGAATTCATGAAGCATTCTTGGTACTTGGACCACACACAGTGAAGCTGAATCAGATCCATAAAACTGGTTAATATTTATGGCTGCAGAATATCTGAAAGGAAGTCCTACTCATTTCAGTATCATAATCAACATTTCCATGAAGACAATGAGCTCATCGTTCATGTTTGTGTTGACAGGGGTCATTAAAAAACAGCTTTGCAGTGTCAGGAAGTCAAAACATTAGGTAAGTCATCTAGAGAGGAGAGAATGAGCATTATTAATCTTTCAGCACCTATGGAGACTCTGGAGCAGAGCATTTGACTAAGACAGATACAAAAAGCGTTAGAGGTGGAGAATTTTTCTTTTTTTCCAAATACAGAGATTAAGGATTCTGCAGTAATGGACCCACAGCAGTTATGAGAAATTGATAATGTCAGACATTTTTATGAAATGTCATTAATGTTTTCTGGCTTATGACTAATTTCTTTTATGCACCTGAGTTTAAGGAATGTTCTTGGTTTAAATACATCAGTTACAGTAAGCTGTTATCAAAGGAAGCAATGAGGTGACAATCTATAAAGCCCATAAGTATCCACAATTATTGTGTAACTTAATCTTAATCTTTTCCTTTTTTCATTTAAAGTCAGCATATCGGCAGCATGTAACAACACATTTAATGGCAGTAAAGAAAATAAATCTGGTTTTTCTTGTATACTCACAGGTACACAAGAAAGATACATGATGTAACTATTCAACACTCAGGAATTATCTAAACAGATGGTTCTTCTGAATAGAAAAGTCCTACCTAAAAAAAAAAAAAAAGAATATTTTGACGACATTTTGGAACCAAACTACTAACATTTTTTTGGAGGGCAGATATTGCTCCTCCTTCAGTATAAGACTACTAGAATTTTTGTTCTCTTGTATCATCTGCTAGGTTAAAGTCACTTAGAAAATAGCACACCTCTCCTCAACGAGCCTCATCATTCAATATATCATTTGGTTTTTGTAGTTACACAACACAGATTAATATGTACGGTTAGTGATTTGAACAAAGTCCTAACACAATGAGCAATAGAAATAGTGATGCTTGACATGCACAATGTATAACACAATTTCTCTACAGACATAAAACAATGAATAATCTATCAGTGTTCTAACTGAAACGAGCCATAAATGCACTGCAGTCTCACACCAGAGCGCTCTAACATTGAACTACAGCCCATAGCAAACAACAGCGGAAATTTACGATTGTGTCTTTAGTAATGACATCTCGGGTTCCTCGTGGCTTGTAACAGAGACTGAACATTTCACTTCCCCTGTCAGGGTTACTAACCTTCTGATACAGTAATACACCTACAGTCCAGCAGATTGAATACATAATGCAGTCCTTGTGTGTGTTGTTTGAGCCACTTATAGTTTACAGAAGCAATACACTGAGCTCTCTTACTGTTTTGATCAAGTTTTTTTGTGTACTAAATGAATGCGTACATACTGTAATGTACAACAACTATCTTTTTTAACCCTGCCAAATTTCACCCAAAATGCAACTTTCTTCACCTCACCCAATTTCTCTTGTCAGGTGTTATAACCAACACCATGTGGTGATGAATATAATAAACACCAATGATGTCTCACCAAGGGGCAGAGATGAACTTTTCCATTAAGGGGCAAAATATGCCCCCTGGAGCTGAATTTTTTAACCTTTGTAAGGGCATTTTTATTAACTTATTTAATGCATTTGTGTTGTTTTTATGTGAAATACATACATTTAACCAATTACATTAATGTAAACCACCTATACATAATATAAATATAACAGAATAAAACAGGAACTTATTACAAGGCAGGGCTGCAATATTAAAACATATTATTTATTACTATTTCACTATTTTACTACTTTATAACACCCTTTTTACCTTGTGAAAAAACACAATAATAGATTTTGTTTAAAGGTGCTGTATGTAAGTTTATGACTCTACTGAAGCATAAAAATACTACAATATATTTGTTTCCAGGAAATTATTCTCCTTTGAAAATGTGCGTTCTAGGCCAGAATGCCGGTCTCTATTTTGGCTTGTGAAACCCGCCCACTGCCAGTTTACCCAGTTGTATTTCGGCACCCTGGGTTGCCAGTTGGCGGGATTCATTTCAGTCATGGAAGCTAGCAAACAAAAGGGGTCAGAGCATCAATCTGGCAAACTGCGTGTGCGCCAAGTCTGAGGAGGAGGGACCGGGTGAAAAAAAAAAAAACCCTCTCCAATGTTTTGAATTTGGACTGCAATACCTAGTTCAGCCACTCAGTTTCCATCCTACATACATCACCTTTAATTGTGCAGTATTGTGCAATATCTTGATTTTGGGGTGAAGTTTTGTTAATTTTGGTGGCATTACTGCCCCTTAATTTCCTTGCTCTCAGTCCTCTTTTCATAATCCAATTTAATGCCAAAGTCTTGTCCTAAATTATTTTCTTCTGGACATTCCTCTTAGGTTTGACTCGGAAATGTCATATTATATAAGTGAAATGAAAATGCCATTTAATGTTGTCTATTTTGTCATTTGTTTGATGTTATGTCCTCAAAACGTCTAGCTCAGATGACACTTTTTATCTTCTCATCTCTCACTTATCTTTTATTAAAGAGTGGGTGAAGTCATTCAGAAGGACAGTTCTAAAGGACTTGCTGATCATTGCTCATTCAGCTCATTCATCATTGCCTTCTTCACCTAATAAGTTGAAATCTACAGCAACATTTTCTATGACCTTAACTTTTTACAGATAAGAACATTCCTTTGATGCAGAACAGAAAACAAACAATGTTTATATGTGTTTGCAAGGCTGGGAAAGCAATATTTTACCAAACTCCATGATATTCTGGCTTTCCACAGTTTCAGGATCAGATAGTATATCCACAGACTACCCAGTGACTTCAAAGTGCACACAAAAATGCTAAGAGCTACTGGATTCAGTTACAAATGGTGCAACACATCTTCCAAAAGTGAAGGAAATAAGTGAATTAATCCACACAGAATCAAAACTAATCACTGGTTTAGTTTAAAGCAATTAGTAGCAAGTAAACTAGACATCCACAAGCAGAACTCAAAAACCGTACCTATAAGTGCGAATCGCTGAAGTTTCCAGTTGAAATAAACAATAGCAGCAGTAAAACTCTGACAAACTGTATTCCTTTTCACACAAATTATGATTTACAGGGACAGAGTTTTGATTAAGGAAGCCTAATTTTCACACTATTCCTCGCACAATATTATCTTATGACATTTTGTAATTTTAACATGCTGCGAGATTTGAAAACTGATACTTATGAGTGTTATGTATACAGCTTCATATGTAAAGATTTTCTGATGTAGGAGGTTTGCACAGTAGCTCACGCGATACGGTGTTGTGCTTGTGAGATAAAACACTTCAGTATGAATCTCGTGAAACTATAGTTTGACAAAATAGCTCAAATCTGGATATAAAGAAGTTAAAACAGCATGGTTGCATCAGGAAATGAGTTTTTATATCACTTGGGGTAGGTTTAGGGTTGATATTAGCAGCGAAACATACTGGAGTTCACATGACCCATATTCCAGACTAGTTTGCATTGCAGAGATTTGTTTAGTCAACAGCGTTCACATAAATTCTGACAAAATCTGCCATTAAACTGGGTGCTTAACAACAGTACTAGTGTGAGCACCCACACTGTATATTACTGTGGCACGTTTTGGCAAGAGATTCACTCTTTTTGCAGACCAAAATCAACAGTAAATACTGATACTGTATACACCTTCTACACATTTACTCCTTTTTAGCAATTCTATTCACCATAACCCAAATATAGGAGCTGTTAAAATACCTCTCCACACATGCTGAGAGAGATTGCTTCCATATGTGCAGCACTCAGATCAAAAGCCTGTCCTCCTGTCCAGCCCTGAGCCAATCAGAGGCCAGAACTGTAAATAGCTTCCTGCTGTTCACCCGCATCCCTCTGGACATGCAAAGAAGACACAGCCAGCCGGAGGAATCCTTGAGAGGGTCTGGTTTGGACAGGAAGACAGGTGTGGGGTGGTGTGGGAGGGTTTCAGTGTCAGGCTGATATCTTCCATTCCTCTTTTGCTATAAATACCCCTCTCATCCCATCCGCATGCACCTTTATGAAATACAGGAAAATGTCTACCAGGCAGGCAGACACATCGCCCAAACACACAGTAGTATATTGAACTTTCAATTTACATACAGTGATCTCACTTCTTAGAAAGTTTTTTTCTGTGTGGTGTTTATTTATTATTATTATTTTTTCCTTCTGTGATTCATGGTCAATTATGTCTCTAATATATGGAGAAAGCTATCAGAAATGGCAGGTGACTAATTATTCTGGAGTCGCAGGATAATGTTATCATGTCGACACTGATTGGCTGATGAAACTAAAGAACACACCCTTCCCAAACCATTTAATAGTGATTACTGAATTTATGTGACATGAAATACATGAAAACGGGGAAAAATAAAAGTGCTTGCTTTTAAGCGCCCTCCAAAAAGGAATCAGGCACTGGTAAAAGATCCATAATACAATTATAACATCTGAGTTTTACTTGGTGCTTGCAAATAGTTTTATTTAGTCAGGATATACTGTTTATCGATGTAGAAAGATGCTTTATTCCTATATAATGGTGGACTTACTGCACTATAAATTCCAAAGTGTACTTTGTTTTTTATGCAAATCCTAGGGTATACATACAGATGTGTATGATGCAAATTTCATCATCAGAATAGTGCATGCAATTTTTCTAACTGCACATCAGCTTTTTTTTTTTTTCACTAATTAGTTTGTCCACCATGTGGCAAAACTGCAAAGACCCATTGTTTCACAGTGGAAAATGAAACCAATGAGATGGAACAACAACAACAACCTACAGCAGACAGCAACAAAAATAGACATGAGTCTGCGAGTGCTTATGTGAGGGTCTTAAATGAAACCTGCAAATATAGTTTAAATGAGTACAAACAAATTTTTATAGGTAATAACTTCTAGAAGGAAATAGCACAGACTCAGAACAACATTCACGCTGTTTGTGTACATTCGTATACTTTGGCCTTTACTCTTATAGAAATGTTCTGAATTTTTATAAAATGAATGATTGAATAAAACCTTAATTACCAGTACTTTATTTTTATAGCATTTTTACAGGTTTTGTCAGATGTATTACACCTATCTCTCCAATACATCATTGGTACCACAAAAAAAATGCATGCACACGCACACACGCACACAGTCATTTGACAGTTATCATTACTAACACATCATTTGCCTTTGCACTGATCTTCGGAGTCCCTCATTGGCAAAAGTAAAACCATTCATTACTTGTCCCACACATGATTTACTGCCTGCCTCAGCGGACACAGATAATGCCATAAAAATCTCCAGTAATTCCTACATCCCTCATTTACACAGACCTGCATGATAGTAGGAGAGAAAACTATCACACATGTAAAATTAAAAATATAATGTATCATTTACAAAGCAGTAACTGATTAGCAAGAGCAGTACCAGCCCCACTATTGATCTAATCTGACATCTTGACTCATTCATCTCTCTCGAGCATGTTTGTGTGCAAACCGCTCATGGAATGGTCATTTAAATGGAACAAAAATCATTAGCAAAGACAAATGGAGCAATTGAACACCCTTCACTAAAGCGCTGGAGCCCCTGAGGAGTGCTCGTTTCAGACTGAGGAAGATCTATGTTTTTTTCCCCCTGAAATACACACACTTCATTTGATGACGTTATCACAACTGCTCAGTAAAGCAATAATTAAAATAAATAAAACTAATTATAATGATGTGAAAATATCAAGATGTTTATTATCTTATAACAGTTTTTTAAATCATTTATATCGCATTTGCACCTAGAATTTCACTTTAAATATAATTATTTTTTAATATTTTAAATGATTTATATAAACAAAATTTAAAATAAAAAATGATATCTATCTGTCTATCTATCTAGCCTTTTTTATTTTAAATTTTATATTTAATTATATTTAAAGTGAAATACTATGTGCAAATGCGATTATGAAACAGTTTAATTGACAGTTAATTGTATGTATTAAATGCACTTGATGACATGAGCCACCCACACCAGCACAGTGTACATATCTTTTAAACAGCTGATCGCCTGTCTACTCACAGCACAATAAAATGTAATCACCCCTGCTGGGGAGATAGTATATGCCTGTCTAAGTGTGTAGTTTTATTTATTTTGAAGAGTAAGTAGAGCTGTGCTATGTTTCAAGGAATAAAGCTCACTGGTAATTAAGATGGAGGCTTAATCACAGATATCTGATATTATTTGTAAACAGAATGTGAAAATGAATATTCACAACATTATAAAGGTAATTGCAGATTCTCATTAAATCAGCATCTGCAGTCACTGTGTGTTTGGTTTATTTCAAGGCTACACTCAGTGCTGATGTTTTTAGATGTTCTCCTACTGAAATGCCTCATGATTTTTAATAAAAAAACATTCCTCAATGGCACAAGCACAATGGCAGCAGTACATTGCAGCAACTCCGTGAGATTAGACTTGATCTATTATTAAACAAGATAAAAACACCTTTCAGTGAGAAGCCAGCTGTATAAACAACAGAGTACAATTGTAACCTAAACGCACAGATCTGAGGTTTAGCATTTGAACCAATCAGACAGACATTCATTAAATAATTCAATGTATTTAAAGAATAATCCAGCAACCCCCCCCCCCCCCCCCCCCCCAAAAAAAAAAAAAAAGCAAATAGAGTTCTGTGGACAAGTTCAGAAGAGCAACTAACACCCCAAAAAGGCAGAACCGGCCTCTGGTTACCATGGCAAGCAATGACAAATCATCTGATAACACTGGGATCTCCAACCCTGCTCCTGGAGAGCTACCATCCTGCAGACTTCAGTTCCAACGCTGTTCCAACACACCTGTCTGTAATTATCAGGTAGCCCTGAACACCTTGATTAGCTGGTTCAGATGTGTTTGGGGTTGGAGCTGAAATCTGCAGGACAGTAGCTCTCCAGGAGCAGGGTTGGAGAACCATGGGTTACACATACATGAGGGAAAGGCAAATGAGACTGAATGAATGAAACCGTTAGAGAAAGAGGGAATGAAGCTATGAAAAGGAGTCAGTTAACCACCTGAGTAAAACAGCTTATACTAAAATGTATGATACTTGGAACTGCGTTCACGTTCTTCTGGGTTTGAGTAGGGCATTAAATGAGGATTAACTTGATAGGAAGCATGATACCAATAAGGTTACATTATCTGGGTGTACAATCATAAAGCATGCATAAAATGGTATACAATACAAAGACATATACAAGACAGTAATCATACACACAATGCCCAGGAGATATGTATGTTCATTTATAGAAGGTTTTCTATGAATGAATGGGGAAAAGTCCATTTCTATGGGCATTACATGTCTTTCCTATTAGGAAATGGAGTGAGAGTTCCACATTCATTTGAGCAATAAAACTGTATGTTTGTTTGTTTAGACTAGTTATGTGTTAATGTTTAGTTGATAAACCTTTTGTGCACAAATTACACGAGTTTCTGATTCTGTCACTGCTTGCTATATGCTCTAATACACTAGTACTATAAGAAAGTTATTTTCTGTGGCAATGAAAATATAATTTCTTAAGAGTTGATATAAAAATTACACTGAATGTTCACTGGATGAATGTGGCTCATTCAGTCAGACTTTATAGCCAAACTAACTGCAAAGGGATTACAATTAAAAAGGGAATGTAATCATTCTGTTTCTGATCAAGATTACATTAACAATGTGTTTTAATGTCTTTATCCATTGTCAAACGAACAACCAGTCTCACAAGCCTACAACCAGTACAATCTCACAACAATTCGTAGCTATTTTACATTTGGCAAGTTTGTGGCTAATTAGTATGAATTTGAACAACTGCATTTGTATGTTTATGAAAGATCTACTTACGCCACACAGACGGTTAAGTTTAGGGGAATTATTATGGTTGGAACTTCATGCTTTTTTGCTAGAAATACAAATCACATTGTACGAATTCATATGAAAACACCACCTCATAAAATAGTTATATTTTCTCATGAGATCTCATTTATACAACACAACACAACACTGTAACAGGTCTCGCCTCAGTTTGTTTTTTTGTTTTTTTTAACAACCACTAGGACACATTTCTCAAAACTTTTCATGCAGTTCTCCTTATCAACCTTCAGCTTGGAAACCACTAAATTTAACATCCAAAATCCACTAAATCTATAAAACACTCCATACATGTCTCGAATCAAGGCATTCTTTCCATAACACTAGCAAAGTTTTTTAATCAACAAAGACACTTTGTCACTCGTAAAACAATGACCTAAAACACTAGCAACAGGTAGTATTTTACAGTGCTTTTATCAGTAAAAGTTTATTACAAAACAATCATGACAACTCTCTACTGTATAGAGTTCACTGCAGAATATGTTATATGGTCCATATTTACTTTACAGAACAGAATTATCCCTACATTGCTCCCTTTTGTACTGTCTTTTTAAGGTTTTAATTTTTTCGACTGTCTGTAGAAATGTAAAATTGCTGTCTTTTTCAGTTTTGTACTCAGGTTGGTTTTAAAATCTGGCCTATTAATACATAGAGTTTTGGCCAAAGCAATGATAAATGGTCCACACATAGACTGCTGTTGTTCTCACTGTGTGAAAAGTTTTAAAAAAAGGGACCCCAATATTGGGTAATAGGTCTTGGTGATTGTATAAAAAAAATAAAAAAATATTAATACTGATGTACCTGTATGTGTGTTATATATATGTGAAAAGCCGCAAATATAAGAGAGACAGACCAAACAGAAAGAGGAAATATAGATCTACTCTATAGGCTCTATAGAAATCCATCACTCTTCATGAGATGTCAGGTTTTCCCACCAGCCCAGTGTGCCCATCAACAATTTATCTGCTTCACAAGAGCTGTTCCTCCTGCAGTGCTTATTTGTGCATTCGTTTTATAAATGGTCTAGACAGCAAACTCTGGCATTCATTAGCATTAGCTATTGAGCGCAAGGGTGTAAACCCATGTCCTTTACTCAGGGTTCACTCAGAGGTCAACTGTATAGTGTGTAACTAATGCCACACTAATTTTTGACATTAATGATACCTCAAATTGTAAAAAAAAAATATATATATATATATATATTGCAAAGTTTTTTACCTAACGGGGAAGAAAAATATATAAATAAAATAGACAGGTAAAAAACATACCACAGACTGAAGGAGGTGCCCAAGAAATATCTACAGAGACAAGATTATAATAGAGACTTAATAGAGACGTGGGCATATTGACTTATAGGTATGCAAACAATTAGCTACAACCCAGCCATACAATATAATAATTTATAATTTATTTCATGTTCTCATTGTTACAAAAACCATGATTAACCCTCTGGTATTGTTCTCTTGTTTTTTTTTTTTTTTTTTTTGGTATTTTTTTTTTTCATCACTTAAAAAAAATGGTATTTTGAGGGAATTTTAAAATGTAAATTTTAAAAATGGGAATTTTTTAAATGTAAAATGGCTATGTACTTCATGGTTACTGAGCAGTGTTTTCAGACATAGTAACATGAGATACAGCAAAGTATGGTGACCCATACTTAGAATTCGTGCTCTGCATTTAACCCATCCAAAGTGCACACACACAGCAGTGAACACACACCCACAGTAGGCAGCCATTTATGCTGTGGCGCCCGGGGAGCAGTTGGGGGTTCAGTGCCTTGCTCAAGGGCACCTCAGTCGTGGTATTGCTGTTCCGAGACTCGAACCCACAACCTTAGGGTTAGGAGTCAAACTCTCTAACTCTTTTTAAACATTGATTAGAAGTGTCAGTTTTTGCATCATGATTATAGTCAAACCAGAAGGCAGAGAAAGCATTTTGTTACCCATAATCTGATTAATCTAATTTATACATCACAAGTCAATAAAAATACAACAAAATAAACAGGCATGCTTAATCAGAATTTGATTCATCTGATTATGATCTGATTTCAAATTCCTACAATTTGAAATACGATGAAGTAAAATATAAAAAACACAAACCTTCAAAACACACATAGAGAAGGTCAGCTCAGTATCATGACTTTTCAAACATATATGTTTTTAAGTGTTAAATAATTATATTATTATATTGTTGTATTAAGATATTTTAAGCTCTGAATAAATCAGAACATTATATAGGTTTGGAATGACGTAAGTGAATGATGACAATTTAAATTTTTGGCAGAACTATTTCTTTTGAATAAATGTATTCAGCGTGTCTTAATGATTTATATTCTGAAATATGTTTATTTGATGTCTCCCCATTAATTAATTATAATTTCTATGCATTCATATTTTTGTCAAAACACATGAGCACAGATTCCCACTGGTTTATTCAGTAGGGATCACATCCATTCATGCATGTATTTACATACATTTTGGGTAAATAAAAAAAAAAAATGCATTAATTTGAAATTTCTATAAAACCTTACAGCTGAATCTAGACCGGGAACACAAACAACGCATTTGTTTGGTATATTTTAGATCATGACAGGTAAAACCCCTGAGCCCACAGCACTGATGAGAAACTCAGCATTGATGGAAATAAATAATTCAGTCTGTGAATCTTTGTGCTGGATGTAAAAAAGATCATTGGTTGATGTCCCGCGTCCATTATTCACTGTTTGAGAGAATGACAATGCCAAAAGGGAAAATGTAAGGTCACAATCAATCATTCACAAAAGAGAAAATCATTGTGGGTTGAGAAGAAATTAACGTATACTGAGCACAACAGAGTGTACTGGGCGAATAACCCTGTGTGTCTGTTTTTATCCTATTTCTTATTATATGCTGCTTAGAACATACATTTGATCAATTTACAAGAAAAAATCTCCTGTGCCTGGATTTATTTGTCTCATTGACATCTATCTCTCTGCCTGCCTCTATCTATCTATCTATCTATCTATCTATCTATCTATCTATCTATCTATCTATCTATCTACTTTGTTTTTATTTCACTCTAGATCTAGAGTGGAGCAGATTTTTATCTTTGGTCATATTTCTCTCTGACACAATCTTCTGTCATCTATCCAGTCATTATCCTCAGTCCCCTTGGAACTACTTTCCCTCCTGGTTTCCATCTGAGCTCCGTCGGCCATCACCGCACCTGCCAAGGATTATCTCCTCTTCAAGACTCACATAAAAGCATTCACTCTCCACTTATTTGTCTGGTCTCATTGCTCCCTACATAACTGCTAACCTGGCTACTTAACTGTGGATACCTACCTCTCTTCAGTCTGTCTGTCAGTTCCCGTCTGTCTGCTGCCGATCCAGTCCTGCACTCTCATAAAAAAAGGTACAAAAGTTGTCACTGGGGTGACAGGTACTAATGTGTACACTTTAGGTACTAATATGTACCTTTAAGGTACCAATATGGACTCTTTAGGTACAAAGATGTGCCTTTTGAAAAGGTACCACCCCAGTGACAACTTTTGTACATTTTTCTGAGAGTATGCTATCCCTGTACCTGCAGAACTAAGATCTGTTATTCACCAAGTGTTTCAAGTCTATCTGCCATCTTCTGCATACCTGTTTGCTTTGGTACTCTGAACCATCTTTCCATAAATCTTGCACTGTGTAATGTTTCCTGCTCATTGATCCTCGTCTGTACTTGTGACAGAAGACCAGACCATATACAAAATGGACTCAGTGGTAGTTACGCTGGGTCCAGAGGCCTGCTGCATGAAGCTAGCTGAACATACACTGAGTTTTAGAGTAGGTTCAGAGTTGACAAAACCAAACAAATCCAACCTGGTTTAGATCAGGTTCAGCGGGCTCACAAAGCTTGATATAAATGTTATGTCAACTCAGGGTTTGATCCAGAGTTTGTGATTTAATTCTGGAGGGTGTGACACATGCAGCAAACTGCCAATCATCTGGAACACGGATAGCAGCAGTTTAATTCACTTCTTGTGAGAGTCGGCACAGTTCACTTCTCTGCTGAAGATTAAGACATGTTTTTATTAAATGTAATGAATTTAAATGCATTTAAAAAGCAGGAATAAACACTGTTGCTGCAGCAAAAGTTTGAGAATGCAGCAGGAAGAAAATATGACTATGCAAATGAATTGGCTGAATTTGATAATTTATATAGTTTCACAAAGAGCTCAATAGACAGCACATAAGTTTAGTACTTTTAAAAGCTGTATATATTAAAACGTATTCATATGTACATATTTTAATTAATTTAAATGTTTCATATTAATTGTCGGTTCATATAATAAGTATTTTAATATATGAATTATAAATAATTCTAATTTATATAATATGAATTAAATAATTATCAGCAAAAGATGGGCAAACTTTTTTTTTTATTTGGAGCTACAGGAGAAGTGGCTTTAATGCATCAGATATATGTTACTTTGTCCATAGTCATAGAGTTCAGAGATGGCTCCAGCCCCTGACCAGAGTCCATTGATGGCTCCAGCCCCTGACCAGAGTCCAGTGATGGCTCCAGCCCCTGACCAGAGTTCGGTGATGGCTCCAGCCCCTGATCACAGTCCGGTGATGGCTCCAGCCCCTGACCAGAGACCAGTGATGGCTCCAGACCCTGACCAGGGTCCAGTGATGGCTCCAGTCCCTGACCACGGTCCAGTGATGACTCCAGCCCCTGACTAGAGTCCAGTGATGGCACCAGCCCCGACCACGGTCCAGTGATGGCTCCAGCCCCTGACTAGAGTCCAGTGATGGCACCAGCCCCTGACCAGAGTTCGGTGATGGCTCCAGCCCCTGATCACAGTCCAGTGATGGCTCCAGCCCCTGACCAGAGACCAGTGATGGCTCCAGACCCTGACCAGGGTCCAGTGATGGCTCCAGTCCCTGACCACGGTCCAGTGATGACTCCAGCCCCTGACTAGAGTCCAGTGATGGCACCAGCCCCGACCACGGTCCAGTGATGGCTCCAGCCCCTGACTAGAGTCCAGTGATGGCACCAGCCCCTGACCACGGTCCAGTGATGGCTCCAGCCCATGACCATGGTCCAGTGATGGCTCCAGCCCCTGACCAGGGTCCAGTGATGGTTCCAGCCCATGACCACGGTCCAGTGATGGCTTCAGCCCATGACCACGGTCCAGTGATGGCTCCAGCCCCTGACCAGAGTCCAGTGATGGCTCCAGCCCCTGACCAGAGTCCAGTGATGGCTCCAGCCCCTGACCAGAGTTCGGTGATGGCTCCAGCCCCTGATCACAGTCCGGGTGATGGCTCCAGCCCCTGACCAGAGACCAGTGATGGCTCCAGACCCTGACCAGGGTCCAGTGATGGCTCCAGTCCCTGACCACGGTCCAGTGATGACTCCAGCCCCTGACTAGAGTCCAGTGATGGCACCAGCCCCTGACCACGGTCCAGTGATGGCTCCAGCCCCTGACTAGAGTCCAGTGATGGCACCAGCCCCGACCACGGTCCAGTGATGGCTCCAGCCCATGACCATGGTCCAGTGATGGCTCCAGCCCCTGACCAGGGTCCAGTGATGGTTCCAGCCCATGACCACGGTCCAGTGATGGCTCCAGCCCCTGACTAGAGTCCAGTGATGGCACCAGCCCCTGACCACGGTCCAGTGATGGCTCCAGCCCCTGACTAGAGTCCAGTGATGGCACCAGCCCCTGACCACGGTCCAGTGATGGCTTCAGCCCATGACCACGGTCCAGTGATGGCTCCAGCCCCTGACCAGAGTCCAGTGATGGTTCCAGCCCATGACCACGGTCCAGTGATGACTCCAGCCCCTGACCACGGTCCAGTGATGACTCCAGCCCCTGACCACGGTCCAGTGATGGCTCCTCCCCCTGACTAGAGTTCAGTGATGGCACCAGCCCCTGACCACGGTCCAGTGATGGCTCCAGCCCCTGACCAGGGTCCAGAGATGGCTCCAGCCCATGACCACGGTCCAGTGATGGCTCCAGCCCATGACCACGGTCCAGTGATGGCTCCAGCCCCTGACCAGAGTCCAGTGATGGCTCCAGCCCCTGACCAGAGTCCAGTGATGGCTCTAGCCCCTGACCAGAGTCCTGTGATGGCTCCAGCCCATGAACACGGTCCAGTGATGGCTCCAGCCCCTTACCACGGTCCAGTGATGGCTCCAGCCCCTGACCAGAGTCCAGCGATGGCTCCAGCCCCTGACCATGGTCCAGCGATTGCACCAGCCCCTGACCACGGTCCAGTGATGGCTCCAGCCCCTGACCACGGTCCAGTGATGGCTCCAGCCCCTGATCACAGTCCAGTGATGAATTTTAGTTGCTGTTCGTTGAGTTGATGGACTGTGTGCTACCTTTGCTGTAGTGAATTACCAAAAAAAAAAAAGGATTGATAAATATAATTTGTAGGAAGAGAAAATTAGTATAAGCCTGTTTTATCAGTGTTATCATAATTATTTTAATGCACTCTACATTTTTTAAATAAATACTTTAATAATAATAGTTCAAAGTATGAATAGTTTTTAGTCAGATAACATAAAAAGACAAGATCCCACGGTGCCCTTTAAACTTTTCCCAATCAAACAGCAAGATCGAAAGAGAACAGGCACCTTTGTTTATAATGCTGTGTAGAACTATGTTAGCTGCATTTTTAATATTTAATAAATATTTCATTTTAGTAAAATGTAAATTCATCCCCTGCACTTTATTCGTGCAGGTGTGTTAATGTATAGGTTTCTAGATTTAAATCTGGATTTAAATTCAAAGAGACAGTATCCATATCCATTTTATTCGCATCCAAAATGAGATGTGACTTTCAGGAATGCATGTTTCATTCATACTCGAAGCCAGGGGGCGCTATCGTGCAGAAAGTCCAAAATGGACTCATAGAAGAAATAACTTATGAAATCCCTAATATGGACAAAAGCATCAGGCTATCACTGTAGCTGAGCTGAATAAAAAGCAGAAACTTTTTTACTGATGAAAAAACTATATATTTCCTGCCTTATTCTGTGATAAAAATGGAAATAAAATGTTTGTAGTAGCATTTATAAACTGATCATAAAATTGTCATTAGGAAAATATTGAACAAAAATATGACAGCCCCTTGCTGCAGCTAACGTTATTTCCACAGGCTACACAGTGATATAAACAACAGCTGTGCATGCTCTCTTCACTTCGTTCTTGTAAAATAATAATAATTTGATAATATAAGTAAACAAGCACACCGCTCTGCTGAAAACTCCACTCACCGGCAGCAGCGGATGTTATTGAAGGCATCCTGGCAGCAGCGCGCTTAATTACTAAAGGTATCTGAACGTGAGGGCTCGTCCCAGATCAGATCATCAGGTGAAAGGTCATCATGTAGAAAATTTTATTTATGGCTAAATTATTATTCATTAATTTTACTAATAGTTAGATTGGGCAGACCTTCACAAAAGGGTGTTTAATAAAAAAAAAAAAAAAGAAAAAATGCCTGGACACAAGGGCACTTTGGGCGTCAACATAAAGACGATCACATGCACAACTACCACAAGTTGTCGATTGTTTGCCAACTCCCGACATGGATATCGCCTCTGTCAAATTCCTCTATCTGGAGTGAGAGGATTAATATTATTCTATTATGTCGGTCTGAACACCTCAACTAAGGCCAAGCTGTCCAAGGAAGGTCCTTATGGGAGCTTGCCACATTTGTGGAGTGTGTGTTCACCATTGGCCAAGTGAAAGACATCACCAGCCCCACTCCCAACCCAGGGGGTGCATGAAGAATTTGCCTGAGCTCACAGCAGGTTATCTCCCCAAAGCCAGAGCCTCAGGACGCGTCTGACCAGTTGTGCGAGCTGGCAACATCACATGTGCCCGAGGGACATTTAGTGGAGTATGAGGGAATAGAAAGAAGCCCCATCCACACTCCCGCCACTGAGGGTGAGCTGCAACTGGCCTCTGCTATAATTTCAGATGTTTTTGAAGAATATAATTTCTGTCCAGCCCTGTATGTCTTGTGGTATCACTAGTTCCATCCAGCCCTAAATTTCCTGTGTCTCCTGAGTTCCCGCCCAGCCTCCCTCTCCCACTTCCTCTCCTAAAACCAGCCAGTCCCTCAGCACTGCCTGGTTTCCTTCAGGCCCTCTGCTCACCCTCAATCAGTGTCGCCTGTGTCCCTGCCTCCACCTCAGTCGTATGAGCCGTCAACTCTGTCTTGGCCCTCCAGAGCCACTGTGTCACCCTGGCTCTTTGGCTTTCCATCTGTGCCCTGGGCTCCTACTTTGTCTGCTCCATCTCTGTCAGTTGTCCCCCGGTGTCATCAGTCTTACCTCCACCATGGTCTTCCCTCCATCAACTCCTCTTGCTCGTGGCTCCTCTGTCAGCTCCACCCTGGTCTCACCATCCATCATCTCCTCTGGTGTCCTGCCCTCTGCAAACTCTGTGTCCTTCTCCAGAGCCGCCTCCTTCCTCCTCAGATGTTCTCTGAGGGGGAGCTACTGTTATGGTTATGGACTTCTTGTTGTTGTTGTTTTTTCTGTTCCTGTTCTCCTGCCCTGTTTAGTTCCCATCTCCCTAGTTTGTGTTCTTGTCATTAGTTGCCTTGGTTACCTATCAGTTTCAGTGTGTCTTGTTAATTTACCTATTATATATTGTGTCAACTGTGTGAAGAGTGTAAAACACAATATATTTGACTGTAATGAAAACATGAGCTCAGATTTTTAAAGAATGACTAGCGGTGTTATAAGAGTAATCAGTTTGGAGTTTAGTACTAGAAGAGTATTGAACATGTACCACTTGTGAAAATAGTTAAATAGTTAATCGTCAAAAAACAAGCAAACATTTAATACCTAAACATTAACAGTATTGTATATTATTTAGATACTTGACATAAACCAATTTTAATATTCATGAGAGCATCTGCTACTCAGAGAGAGAATAAAGTGTTAGAAGATCGCATTTCTCTTGTGTATAAGAGTCGCATACTGTTCCATCATTCACCCTTGAGCGGAGGCCTTTGAAGAGCCACTAAAAACACAGAGCTCTCAAAATGAGAATCACTCCTCCAATATGCCAAAGTCAGCGTCAGAGCACATTTAAAAGCCTGCCGTTAACAAGTCAGACTGGCTGCTTCCAGTCCTCTGGAAAAACACTTCCTCAGATGATGAGAAATCAAACCACCCTTGAAAAGCACCACGTTCCAGAACCCTGCTGTTGTGAAGTCTAAATCCCCAGTATGGATTTTGTTGCAGACAAGTTGGTCCCGTTATCCCAGGGCTCTAAGCAGGGAATCAAAGGCCCAATCAGGCGCAGTGTGACTGCACGGAAATGCCATTAAAACAGTAAATAGGCTGGATACAACAGCACTGATGACACCAGTAATAAAAATTAAATGCAAATCTGTTGTTCATTTTATTTTGAGGCCAGACAACAAGTATGAAAGATCTGGCCCTCGAGTTGTTGTTTGCAGACAAACATTATTAAGGTAATTTATTTTATCACAGATCATTTTATCAGAGCAAATGTCACAAACACAAGAAATGACAAACTATAAGAAAAATAAAATAAAATAAAATAAAATAAAATAAAATAAAATAAAATAAAATAAAATAACTGAATATCTATAACTTTTGAGCAGGTCCACTGTTGTTTTGTTCTGCTGTAGTGCTACTGTGTTCCTGTGGCTCAGTGGTAGAGCATTGTATATTGCAGTGCAAAAGGTTGTGGGTTTGATTCCCAGGGAACACGTTAGGTTAAAAAATGTTAGCCTGAATGAACCGTAAATTGCTTTGGATAAAAGCGCTGCTAAATGCATAAATGTAAATGTTTTGACTCAATAGGTATGTTTATATGCACAATTTTTGTAAGTAAGAACAAATCCAATCTGATTTCCAAAAAAGAAGACAAAATAAGTGAATAAATAACTGTATATACAGACATACATACATTATATATATACATACATGCATAATAGTACGTCAGTGAAAGAGTAATTTCAAATGACAGGAAAACTGACCAGTCATATGAGAGACAGTTTTGAACACAGACTTTTGTTTGTACTAAATAAAAAATCTTGCATAAATAAAAGTTTATTTTGTTTTTAATCTAAATTCATCAAATTTGTGAAAGGTTTACCATCACTTTAGAAGTTCATGTTATTTAATTTAATTTAATTTATTATTATTACTATTGTTATCATTAAAAGGCAATCCCAGAATGCATTGCAACAAGCTTTAAAATAGACTTGTTTGAGGTGCTGAACACCCTCCCTTAAAAGTGGAAAAAAGCAATTGGCTACAGTCAGTGGAGGACTGAAATAAAGGCAGCCAAGGCAGACAGTTCTAACTTCTCATAATGCAGTGGTTTCCAATCCAGGTCCTGGAGCCCCTAGTCTCAGACTCCATGCCCACAGACCATTGGCTGAATGTCTGATGCATTTGGCACACAAAATTGGAAACTCTTCAGGAATTTCAAAGTCATCATCTGATTGGGTGAATTCTACAGGATTTCCAGGAGACGTGTGACGGGTTCTATAATGTACTGCCTGGAACCAAAGATACCATGACGCCAAACCCCCTACATGATGCAGAAAAAAAAAAAAAAAAAAAAAAAAAAAAAACCTTATTGGTTGCTTTACCTGCCAGTTATATGGCCTCTTGGGCAGTCCTTCAAAGCGGCCATGATTCCCAGACCTTCTTCCTTCAGTCTACCTATGCGAGACTATGGAGCCCCCAACACTGGATGTTTAGACATTTCCCTAATCAAACACACCTGATTCAACTCATCAACTTGTTAGTATAGACTCAAAGACCTCAAGGGCCCTGTCCCAAATCGCACCCTTGACCTTCATGGTCTTCCAATGAGTCTACACTATCACGGCGTAATGCTGCTTTGACGGTGGGGTAGAAGTCTGCTGTGGAGCTAGCATCAGTGCTAGCCCAGCAGAAGTGTGCATCCAGAGTGCATAGCGACCACAAAGAGCACCCTCCTGAAACAACCTTTGACAACCTATGGTCTCGTGGACTTAAAGGGGTCATTTGATGCTGCTAAAAAAGAGCATTATTTTGTATATTTGGTGTAATGAAATGTTTTTATGCAGTTTAAGGTTCAAAAAAACACATTATTTTCCACATACTGTACATTATTGTCTCTCATCTATGCCCTGTCTTTCTGAAATGCGTCAATTTTTACAAAGGTCATCGGTCTGAAAAGTGAGGTGTGCTGTGATTGTCCAGCTATCCAGTGTGTTGTGATTGGCCGAATACCTCAAGCATGTGACGGAAGTGTTATACCACTTAACATATTGTAATGCCATGTGTCCCAGTGTTTTAACAAATAATACTACCTATCAGATTATGCTACCAACACTGTATTTATCCTACTGGTTGGGGTATGTCAGCGGTTCTCAGTTCCAGTCCTCGCGCCCCCCCTGCTCTGCACATTTTGTTTGTTTCTCTTATTGCTTCAGACATTTGTTCTATTCAAACATAAGTGCCCTGTGAAGTGGACATCACAGGATATTCTTCAAAGTGCACTAAAGTGTGTGAGACGTGTATTTAAATTGTATTAATTTACAGAGGTATATGATGTGACACTTGTACGTGTGTGAAGATGTTGCACAGCGCAAATCCGTGAATGGATCTTCCGAAGTGAAGTAAACTTCAACAGATTTCCCTGCTCAGGGAGTAGGGAGTAGAGCTGCATGATTCTGGATAAATTGAGAATCAGGATTTTTTGGTCTCAAATAGAGATCACGATTCTCCCACGATTCTGAACTAAACAAAATAATGTGTGACAAAATATTAGTGCTGCAGTCTATTTAAAAGTGTCAATTAATTTGAATGAATTATTAACATTTTAATATACACTACCAGTCCAAAAGTTTTTGAACAGTAAGATTTTTTATGGTTTTTAAATAATTATCTTCTGCTCTATATAAATTAATACTTTTATTTAGCAAGGATCCTTTAAATTGATCAAAAATGATGATAAAGGCATTTATTACAAAATATTTCTATTTCACATAAATCAAAGAAACCTGAAAAAAATCTACTCAACTGTTTTCAACATAATAATAATAAATGTTTTTGAACAGCAAATCAGAATATTAGAATGATTTTCTGAAGGATCATGTGACACTGAAGACTGGAGTAATGATGCTGAAAATTCAACTTTGCACCACAGTAATAAATAACATTTTAAAATACATTCAAATAGAAAACAGTTATTTTAAATTGTAAAAAATATTTCAAAATTGTACTGTTTTTGCTGTACTTTGGATCAAATAAATGCAGGCTTTGTGAGCAGAAGAGACTTCTTTAAAAAACATTACACGTCTTACGGTTCAAAAACTTTTGACTGGTAGTGTATATATAATATATTTAATACCCCAATTTTTAATATTAAAATTATGAAAAAGATGTTTGAATCAATGATTCAATGACTCACTCATAAACCTACTTGAATGAATAATTAGTTCATTGACAAATACATTTTTACGTCACTTGTTGCCACCTAGTGGCAAAACAATGCGATCGACACAAACGTTATTTGAAGCACAGTTACTTTCAAAAGGGATATTTGCTCTATTTTGATCTCTGCCATATAGACATCAGTGTTTATATCTGAACTATAAACTTTACCCCAGTATTTCTGTGATAATATAAATGACTGTAAGACAGAAATAATACTGTGTAGTTGAAAAGAGTTTGTGAAGATCGTTCTTAACCAAACATGGTAACTGCTCTCTCTGTGTCAGCGGCAGTGCGAACACAGATTTGAATGATCCGGTAAGACTTTTTTCAAAGGTTTAATAGACTCGGGGAATCGTAGTCATTTAGAAATGAGATCGAGAGGGTGTCTGAATTGAGATCGCGATCTTTTAACGATTAATCGTGCAGCTCTAGTAGGGAGCAATGAACACTGTGTAGGGACCATGTCAATGGGAACACAGTTCATCACCGAGCTCACTTCTAACGAGCTGATTATCTGAATCAGGTGTGTTAACAACGAGAGACATGCAAAATATGCAGAGCTGGGGGGCGCGAGGACCGGAATTGAGAACCACTGGGGTAACGTTAGATGTACATGTTAATAAAGGATTTTGCGTCCGAATTATGCTACCATCTGTTTTATTGGGATTTAGCAAAATCTCACAGGGTAGCACAAATCGTCATAACACCGGCGCAATGAGACAAAACCAATAAAACCCATTACATATGAGACATTTGTTAAATCCAGTGGGGACATAATTTACGGATTATAATGACTTATTCTGTCTTTTTACACATTGTGTTGCATCAAGCCAAACAAACACAAAACCATGTCTGCATTTGTGATTGGAAAAATGACATCAAGCACTACCCTCTACACTGCTCAAAACTCACGTTTGAATCGTCAGTGGCAAATCCTTTAAATTTGAAAATGTAACGTTACTTACAGTCGGCATTGTAGTCTACTATCCCACGATCAGGAAACAGTCCTCCATAAAATGCACTGCACACATCTGAATATTTGGGTTGAACTGTTTTGGAACAGTGTTGTGAATACAACTTAACCACTGATTTCTAGTTGTGTCCTCTTTTGGAAGGCCAAACAAACAGTACAAGCAATATTTTCGCTTTCTCAATTAAACACACAGCTTCTTCACAACATGGTGGCTGCGGTGACAGCAACAATAAAGTAACACCTTCTTTCTTTGCGTGAACATTTAGGCGGCATTATGCAAATCTTCCCACATCGTGACATAGATTTGGAGGCGTGTTTAAACGAGGCGTTTTAGGAGGGCATGGACAAGTCTTAACTTTTATAAAGAATATCTCTTTGGGTTTGAGACTTCAGTCTTTGCAACTTTAGTGATCTTATCTATTCACAAACAGCTTGTAACACTCCAAAGAGAAAGAAAAAATTGAAATCGCATCATATGACCCCTTTAATGAACATGCTCAGACAGCAGCCATTATAAGTCCACAGGACCGCAAGGGCACATTAAGTGTGCCATTTGGGACAGGAACAGATCAATGTTCATACTATCCATCCTAAATAGTATGTGAGATTAGAATAAGTGTGTCCCAAAGCATAGTATGTTGAAAAGAGTATGCCACCAGATGGTCTACTATTTCAGGTTGATTTTTGAAGTGTGGATCCATGCACACTCTAATGGCTAAAACTGGCCACAATCCATTGTGCTTTGGCCCAAGTGAAGGATTCGGTCCAGAACTACAAACACAAATAAAACAAGTTAGAAAAACTACAAATGTGGCGAATCTGCGCGATCTACGGTTAGGTAGAGAGGTTTACAAAAAGGGGTTTGAGTTACTAATAATCAACATTTAACCTTGTAAAAAATATTTATTTATTGTTATCCATGTTATATTTCATCTGCAACAGCAATGTAAACTTTTATAAACATCCATTTGGTTGTTAACTTTTAAGTGCGTCATTATGCAGAAAATATGAGCAGAGTTCTCTGCATGAAAGACCCGCGAATGGCAGATCAACGAGCTACTGTACTTCTTTTCTCTCCAGTACGGTAGGAAGTTAAATGAAATTAAATGTGAAGGTTGTTACAAGATGATTGACAGGCCAGTTTACAGTGACAGGGTTCGTGTAACATGTGCGACAGAGCGGTCCTTTAAGACACAACTGTATGACATTATAGTATGTCCCAAAGCTTGCCTACTCTTCTACTGCACACTCAAAAGTGTGTACTTTTTCTTCACCAAAAGAATACATACTTTAAGGGAGTAGTATAAGTAGGCACATTGAGATGCAGGGAGAGATTCTAATTCTAATTTCAGAAAATCCCACTGTTTGTGCCTACATGTCAGGCATTGTAAAGGCTAACTTGCATACCATGACATGACATGCCAGACAAAGTCACTGGTATCTGTTCACTTAATTTATAAAAATAAATAAAATACTTTAATTGAAATGTAAAAATACAATCATTATATTACCTGCAAAACTGCATTCAAAACTTTGACAGAACTGTTGGTAGAGATAGTTCAAGAGCAACTTAACGTTAATGGGGCATGTCCCAGCCACTTACACCCAAATCTACATTTATGTATTTCATTCAGCACTGAAAACTATCAACAAAAATAGTTCATAATTAATTCAAAAATTGTCTATTAAATTGTCCAAAAAAAGTCCTGACAATTTGTCTTAAGATTTGAAACTTTAGATTTTATTTGAATGATTTAATATGATTTTTTGTAATTGTTGTTTGTTTTAGTTGTTGTTTGTTTTGTGCATCCTTGATATCAACTCTTTGGACTTTAAATATGGAGTCTTAGCAGCAGTTGCTTTTTGCCACTTCATGTCAGCTGATGTCGTCTAAAAAGTATCGGTAAAATTTTCATTTGCAAATTCTAGGGCCAGATTTATTAACAGGAGTAAAAAAAAAAAAAAAAAACTACTGTCAGAATATACTAAAGGCATGCCGTGGAAAATATTTGTAGCACCTTTCCAACCTGCTATCACAGCAACATGCTAATGTCAATCTGTTGGAATCAATGTAAGTGTGTTTGCTGAGTATTCATGTTATTCATGTGAAGAGCACAGATTTTGTACTGCACGTGTTTGGCAGTTAAGCATCTTAAGACAGAAGTAGGCAATTTCCAACTACTCACTTAAGAGGTTCTATGACAGTTAGGATGTTGCCTTAGAAAGCAGCCTATGTAGGCAGTAGACAGAAATACAACTCACCAGGTTTTGCAACATCAAATATTGTCAAATATTCATGCCCTTTTAAAAGCAGACAATGCTGAGATCCTAAAATTTAGATTGTGTAATTGACAACTTTCATGTTAAGTTAATCACGTCAGTTGAGCCATGATTGTACTCTTGATTAGAATAAATCTAGATTCTAGATTCAATTTGAAGCCCTAGCACAAACTTTTTTTTTTTTAAATACAGTAAAGACTTACATAAATATGGATGTACCAGATGGGAATTAGACAAAATGGTAAGACACTTTAGCTGATAATTTCTCTCATAATTTGTCGTCTTTTATTTAAAAGGCCATAGAGAAAAAGACAAAATTTACAAATTCTCCCTGGAATAGGGATTACAGATTTCCTGAGGCCAGAGGGACCAGGGCTAATTAACATGAATAAGTTCCACATGTGGTTTCCACTGAGACAGAACTCATTGTACACAGCTCTGACAATCAGGAAGGACTATCTGGGTCGAGCGAGTCATGAAGGGATGCCAACAATACTGGTTAACAGCACATCTCACCACAGCACAAACATTTGCTTAGGCAAGGGATACATATTTATGCAGAACCTCGAGTGTATTCCAAAGAAGTGAACACAAGGCCCTGGAACACAGAAGAAAGTTTCAGTACCATTGCTTATTAATGGACTGTTTGAACTAATTGTGAGGAATAAACAAACCCTCTGCCCATTGGCAAGGACTACTCAATTGACCAAACAAGAAGTGTGGCAGGTGGAAGGGCATGACAGAGATGGAAGAGCACTAGTTCTCATCCTGCAGCCTAAATCATGTTTGTAAAATCGAATAGTTATAATGCCACAGTGCCACATGATGTCTCATGTTGTCGACAGAGCTTTTCAGGGATACACCAAATGTTGCCATTGCTCCGTTGTGAGGAGGATTTAGTACTGCCCATCTTTTTTGTTGATCTTCTTTGGGGAATGTATGGGCAGAAGGCCAAAGGAAAACCTTCGCCAGATTCAGTGGAGGAGAGGTACAAATGCTTGGCACAGCCTAACTCTTAACGATGCCAACAACCACATTGGCATCCACTTATTCCTGAGGTTCAGCAAGAGGTGAATCATCACTCAAGCTCCCAGCAAGAACCTACAGCAGCTAACCTGATTTTACAGCCTTAAAACACTCGCTGTGTAAACAGCATGAGATACATTAGAGAAATTAATGTATCATGGCTAAAAAAAAGCTGCTGATGCATTTTTACCCAAAACAACAGCAACACAGGCTTATAATATAGCTGACAGGCCCAAGCCACCAGTGCAACCGCCATCCCGGTGGCATCAGGAAAACGCATGTGGGCGCGTGCATTTACAGTAACCCTCTGGCAGTCTAGTTTTAAGGGAAATGAAAGGGTTTACACTATAACATAAAGAGAATGAAACACAAACACACACACACACACACACACACACAGAGAGAGAAAAGAGAGAGAGAACAATATTTAAAACTGTGGTAACACTTTACAATAATGTTTAAGTTGTTAACAATAAACAATAATTATATAGCATTTATTAATCCTAGTCAATATTAAATTCAAAACTAATACATTATTAAAATGTAAAGTTGTATCTGTTAACATTAGTTAATGCACAGTGAAGTAACATGAAAAACTTTATTAACTAACATAAACAAAGATTAATGAATGCTGTTAGCATAACATTTCAGTCTGTGCTTTGCTGAGTTTTGCTCACAGTTGCACTTGGATCAACCATTATCTGACTCGGATGCTGATCAACATCTTAGTCTTTTAAATTCTACCTGACTTAAGGTATCAAATGTGACTGCTCCCCTTAAGCCTCACAAACACAAACAAAAATCTGAACTGTGGCAAAATCCTGACACCCGTCACTTAAGACAAAGCTGTAGAAAGGCTGAATGCAAATGGAAAAAGGACAGGCTGCGCATCTCTCTCCAAAAGTTCAAAGAGTATCTTACATCTTACCAGAACGCTGCCAAGACTGCGAAAGTGGCATATTTTTCTAATCTAATTGAATCCAATCACCCCAAACCAAAAGTTTTGATTCAATTATTCAATCTGTTGTAAATCATTCTGCTAACACCTTGTCTGTTGCCTCTGATGCTCTCTGTGAAAGCTTCTTGAGATATTTTAGTGACAAGATTACTAATTCAAGACTTAAAAGAGCCGTATGTAGGATTGTGGCCTAAACTGGTACTGCAATCACTATAAAAATACTGTAGAGCGGTGTATCCCCTCCCCCGACTCGAGGTTGCCAGATGAGCTGCAGGATTCAGCAGAAACGTAGGCTGCTTCAATGAGCTTCCCAATGGCAAGTGACGAACAGACGTACACAGTAAGTTTTTTTTTTTTTTTTCTGTTAATTATGTTTATGCTTCATGAGAGATATTTTGATAAGTAATTATGTATTTAAAAAATGTACTAATTGTCATTAGTTAAATATAATCGTAAAGATTTATGCTCGTATGTGACCGTATAATCGTAAAGACGTATGCTTATGACAGTATAATCGTAAAGTGATGCAGTATATAAATCGTAATCTCAATTACGTTTCAAATTGCCATAATGGGCGTGCTAATGTTGTTTTCCTCAGCGTCTCAGCATAATGACAACTGTCTCAATTACGTTTCAAATTGCCATAATGGGCGTGCTAATGTTGTTTTCCTCAGCGTCTCAGCATAATGACAGAGAAACCGGGCTCCTGTAATGCATTGCTAATGTTAGCATACGTCCATGTGAGCTAACGTTATGTTACTTTGCACAAACATGCATAACTTTGTTCGACTGTCATGAATATATGAAATGTCCATTGACATCAAGTACAAGTTAGCCAAGCATAGATAAATCTTACCTGTCCAGGAGAAAATTAGCAACGTTGGCGTCTGTGTTCAAATTCTTCTCCGTTTTCAGCCGTCTCCATCTTTCAAATAGCATCTCCAATACAAATTCTGGTTTTATTTCGGACTTTGTCACGACGAATTTCTGAATTATAACGAGGTCTTTTTGATTTAGTAACATTAGACAATTTTATCCGACTGGAGTTAGGGTAGGTTACGGCAAAGCTGGCAACACGGATCCCGAAACACTACTGACTTTGTGATTGGTAGATAGGTGGAGGGAGGCGCGTCAGGCCAAAACACAAAAATGACAACATCAACATCAGTTGAGGGCTGCAACTCCACTTTTTTAAAATGACAATATCCTGGCCCAGACTACTGTTGTCAGTGATATAAGTATTTGAAATGAACATGATTTCTTAATGTCTAGTGACACCTCAGGGCCATTTTATGATTAATTGAAATAGATTTCTTACATACAGCTCCTTTAACGTCTGCCCTAATTTAACGGTCCCCTTATCCCATCATTTACTTCTGGTTTTTGGGGTGTTTTCGAACCTACCAATTTCCAGGCACTCAAAGAAGTGATTGTCAAGTTAAAACCCTCATTTTGTTCTAAAGATATCATTCAACCGAGATTTTAAAAATTAATTATTGAGTCGATTGGGCCATGTTTGGTGTCCCTTATAAACAAGTGTCTCCAAACTGTTTTTGTTCCTGCCAGTGGTTATGGTGACTCCTTTGCTCAAGAAGTCTTTACTGGATCCTTCTGGTTAAATAAATAAATAAATAAAAAATAGGCCTATTTCTGTTTAACCTTTAATTTCTAAGGTATTGGAGAAAATTGTGCTCGATCAACTCCAACATTTTTTGTCAAGTAATTGTATTTATGACGTTTTTTAATCTGGTTTTAAGACTGCTCCACAACTGAGCCCACCCTCTTGAGAGTGTTAAACAATATCTATCTACTGATTCCGGAGATTCTGTGGTTCTTATACTTTTAGATTTATCTGATGCATTTGATACTATCAACCACCCCACTCTATAATCTAGACTAGTGTCCTGGGTGGGTTTAAAAGCAATTTTACCTCTTCCATGGCACCTCTGCCTTCCACAAGGCTCTGTCTAAGCTCCCTCTCTTTTCTCTCTCCACATGTTACCTCTGGGCTCTATTCTAAGTAAACATAGTGTATCTTTTCATTTCTATGCAGATGATACTCAAATCTATATCTACCAATCAAAAGAAACAATCCCGCTGCGATTTTATCTTATGCTATGTTTAGAGGAGGTTAAATCATGGCTAGCCCATAATTTCCTCTTCCTAAAACAAGACTGAGGTAATTGTTTTCAGCCCAAATGAGTATTCTCAGTGTATAGACCCTGATTTTGAGAGTTTATCTGCCTTTCGATCCTCACGGGTTCAGTACTTAGGTGTTCTTGTTGATTAGCCTTTAATATTTGACAAACACATATCCTCCGTAATCGGATCCAGATTCTTTTAGCTTCTTCTACTGTCTAAAATCAAACACTCTCTCACTCCCAAAACTCTAGAAACGGTTGTTCATGCATTTGTTATGTCTTGGCTAGATTACTGCAACTCTTTATATTGTGGGATATCTAAGAATCAAATTGCTTGCTTTCAGCTAGTCCAAAATGCTATGGCCAGACTTCTTCACAAGTGTCATAAACTTGAACATATAAATATACAATCCAATATATAATCTCATATACAGCAGAATTGATCTTGTGATTGATGGACAGACACAAGTTGTTCAGAACATTCCTCCTTGACTACATATGACAATAATGCGTATTAAGGGGTGCGTTGAAGGGCAAATCGTGACCACCATCCAAGATGTAGGTCACTTTTTTCTTGGGTATAAGAGTAAAGAAATTTTTTAGCTGAAACCGTGGCCCTGGGTGATTCATAAACTGCAAGTCAGTGGCTGCTTATTTGAGAAAAAAAAAAAAAAAACACCTTCAAGGAACAAATAATTAATACTCATGTAGATATATTGAGGTCTTATGAAGAGAAATGATCGGTCTGTGCAAGAAACTGAACATTATTTAAAACAGTAATCCAGAGCCTCAGTCAAAAGAACAATTCATTCCTTTGAACAAGTTCTTTTTGGTGAATTAGTTGAACCAGTTTACCAAATCTGACTGAACCATCTGAAACTGTTCGCAGCTCGAGCAGCACAAATCTGCACATTACTTAATAAAAACTCACTTTCGGATGCCTGACAGTTACTCTGACTCAAAATGAGCCAAAATACTGGCATATAATCATCCTATGATGAATAAACCCAGTTAGCGCTCCAATTCCTCCAACAGTCATTGAACTGAGGAAAACGTTTGACTCGGACCGCTGAGCCACTGATATGCACATGTGTTAACTGAGCACTTGAATGAACGGGTCAAATGAAAGTTTTTATGGTTTCTCATTATTTATATAAAAAGAGGAGCTGATCAAGAATAGTTTATTAACTTTATATGCTTTAGACAGGTAAAACATTCACATTTCATACATTACCTGTTGTTTAAATTTGCTTCTTGGAAGGTTTATTACATTTACTATCTATTTCTATTTTTCTTCTTTCATTATAATTTGTATTTTGATTGAACTTATTTGTAATTAGAATAATAGCTGTCAGCTAAGAAGAAGCTTTGGATATTTATATTGCTTCGTTTAATGCATTTACGTGGCAAACTGTCCCGCAGTAGTTTCGGTTTGAGCAATACACCTGCTATAGGCTTTTGATGTGCTAATTGTGTTTTCACTCCAGTGTCAATAATCTGTGTATTTATTTGTTATCTGTGTGGAAGCATTCAGCCTCCTCGTGTGAAGACCATCTCGGATAAAGATCTGCAACTCTACCCCACGACTCAACTGAGCAATGATACCAACAAAGCACTTAAGTATCTTTTATTTTTCCTTTTACACACTCTCCTTTCTGCCCTCTCTTTCACATATCTATCATTTCACGAGTTCACACTTACATGTAACTGGACTGAGCAAATAGTAAGCATATTTGCCATGCTATTCTGAGGGAGGGCTCCTCAGATATATGTGTGTGTGTGTGTGTACGTATTTTGCTAGTTAGCTGATTAACTGAACGAGTTCCACCTGTGGTGAATTGGTTAATTATATCATGCTGGTTAATTATATCATAATCATGCTCCTCCCGAACCTTGTAAATATAACATCATATGTTTCCTATACATTCCTGTTGTCTCTAAACAACGCTCTAACATCAAACACAGACAGCAATGCAATTTTGCTAACCAGCATCCTATCTGCACCTGTTCTACTGCACCTCTCTCTTTTTCTGTGGGTCTCTGGAATTGCCAGTCAGCTGTCAGCAAAGCAGACTTTATTCCAGCAATTGCTTCTCAGTTTTCCCTTAGTATCTTGGGCTTGACCTAGACCTGGATTCGTCTCAGCAGAAGACTCAGCAAACCCTGGTGCTCTCTCTAACAACTTTTCTTTCTTTCACACCCCATGTCAGGTTGGAATTGGAAATACTCAACCCACTCTCCCCTATGCAATAACTCATTTGAATCTATTACGGTAACAGCTCCTTAAACTCCATGTTGTAGTAATCTATCACCTTCCTGGTCAACTGGTCACCTTTATAGAGGAGCTGGATGGGCTGCTATCCTCATTTCCCTGAGGATGGCAGTCCACTTGTAGTCTTGGGTGACTTCAACATCCAGCTGGAGAAGCCTTATGCTGCAGTACTCCATTCACTCCTAGCTTCATTTGATTTCAAATGGCTTTACCACCACAAGCACTCACAAATCAGGCATTGACTTGACTTAATTTACACATGGAATTGTATTGTAGACAACATTTTGGTAAAACCCCTGCACATCTCTGATAATTTATTTATAATATTTAACCAACATCCTGCTACCTGTGTGCCACCAACCTCTCTAACGGTTACTTTTAGGTGAAACCTAGGCTCCCCTTCACCCTCCCATCTTTCCTCTGTAGTGTCTTCCTCTCTACCCTCTACCCTCCAAACTCAGGGCAGCAGAGAGAAAATGGCGCAAATCGAAAGATCCTTCAGACCTGAGTATTTATCAGTCTCTGCTGAAGTCCATACTACAAAACCTTCATATTTCCACAACAAGATCAACAGTGCTTCGGACACACGTAATCTCTTCAAAACATTAAATTCTCTGTCCCCCTCCTCCATCTCTTTAACTGCAGATGATTTATCCACATTCTTCACAGACAAAACTAAAACCATCAGCAGTCAGTTCTCAGCTCCACACACAGGAACTTAAACCAACCACATCCACTGCTAAAACTCTCCTCTCCTCCTTCTGTCCCCTCACTGAGGCAGAAGTATCAAAACCTCTCTCCAGCCATCCTAAAACCTGCCCTCTAGACCCAGTCCCCTCACACCTTCTCCAGGCAATCTCTCCTACACTCTTACCAGCACTCACACATATCTTTGACACATCTCTCCTCACTGGCAATTTTCCCCACTGCATTCAAGCATGCTTGGGTAACCCCATGCTCAAAAAAAAAAAAAACTACATTAAACACTTCACTTGTAGATTGCTACAGACCTCTCTCTCGCCTTCCATTCATTGTGAAAACACGTGAAAAGTGTTTTCAACCAGGTATCATTATTTCTTTCACAGAATAACCAACTGGATGTTAATCAGTCATGTTTCAGAAGTAGCCATTCAACTGAGACTGTTACTGTCAGTCACTGAAGCATTGCAGCTTGCGAAAGCTGATTTCAAATCATCAATTCTAATTCTGCAGAATTTATCTGCCACTTTTGACACTGTGAATTATCAGATCCTCCTGTCTTATCACTGGGCATCACAGGGACTCCACTTCACTGGTTTGAATCCTATCTCACAGGTAGGTCAAAGTGGCCTAGGAAGGGGATGTATCCAAAGCATATCAACTGGTCACTGAGGCTCCTCAGGGATTCCTCTACTTTTCCATATACACTACATCACTGGGATCCATCATTCAGGCACATGGTTTCTCCTACCATTGCTGTGCTGATGACACACAGCGCTATCTTTCATTTCAACCAGATGATCCAATGGTAGCTGCCTGGATCTCATTCTGCCTGGTGGATATCTCGGCATAGATGTAAGAACATCACCTACAGCTCAACTTTGCAAAGACTGAACTTATCGTCTTCGCTCCCTCTCGACTTTACAGCACGATTTCACCATCCAGCTAGGTTTATCAACAATTACTCCATCATGTTCAGTCAGAAATCTTGGTGTAATCTTTGCTTACCAGCTGACTTTCAAGGACCACATTGCAAAAACCACCCAATCTTGCAGATTTGCATTGCACAACATCAGAAAGATCAGACCCCTCCTAACTGCAACTTCTTGTCCAGGCCCTTGTCATTTCTAGGCTGGACTACTGCAATGCTCTTCTGGCTGGACTTTCATCATGTGCAATCAAACCTCTTCAAATAGTTCAAAATGCAGCAGCATGACTGATCTTCAACAAGCCCAAAAATGCCCACGTCACACCTTTCTTTATCTCCCTGCTCTGGCTCCCGGTTGGGGCTCGCATCAAGTTCAAGACATTGATGCTTGCATATAGAACAGCCACAGGCTCGGCACCCTCCTACTTCCACTCACTCTTACGAGTCTACATCCCCTCCAGAAGCCTGAGATCTAGGGCTGTGACAGTCGCCGGTGGTCGGTTGCCACCGCAGTTGTCTACTGCCACCAGCGGTAGTGCACATGACGTCACGCACTCTATAACAAGCATAATACGAAGTTTTGTATGCAGGTGTAATAACACTAATAGTTGCAAATTGTTTTATTTAGACTATAAGTTTATGGTAATTCACAAAATACCTCAAACGCCATACACAGCATTTCCTTTAGATTGGCATGTTTGAGTGCAGGAAAATACGGTTTATTCTGCATTCAGCAAATTAATTTTGTGTTGGTCGATGGACCTTGTTGGGAAACCAAATACTACATCGCCGATCTGGAGCCATCTCCATGCATGTCACCCATCTGCGTTTGTACTTGTCTTCAAGTTCCGTTTTCGCAAACGCATGACTGGTCAGTTTTGGTGAGACTTTCTCCAAACTGGCCAAATATTAACAAGACAGCAATAAATGAAAGACGTTAACAAGAAATGTTGGAACGATGCCTATTTCAAAGAGAGCGCGTGCAGATGAGGAGTTAATGTGCCGCTTGCTTGGCGGCGGAACAGTGAACTGTGTCTACACCGGACGCGACACTGCCGCGTCACAACAGGTTTATCAACATTTGACTGCATCCTAACATAAAAAAAAAAAAAAAAAAAAAAAAAACCATTGCTTTCTCTTAACCTTAATCCCCCCTGTCTAGTACTTTTACTAACCTGAACAGTGTCTGAAACGTTGTATTACGAGAACTTCCTGTGTTGAATCGCTTGTTATATTCATCTATTGGATAAAAGCATCTGCTAAATTAATAAATGTAAATGTAAAAACTTTCAGAAGTGTAGAAAACAATAATACATATTCTAAACTTTCATCTGTTTTTCAGTTAATCTGTTTTTAATAAATCTCAAGCAAAGAGGAACCCACTAAACGCACTCCTAAAAGGAATCTAATTTAAAGAAGCACTAAAAAATAAGTAAGTAAATAAATAAACAAAACATGATTGAAGAAAAAGACTGACTGCGTGGCTGACGGACTGACTCACTGAAGAGAGTTTGGTGCAGAAGCAGTTTTACGTGCTGGACACATGAAAATGGGCAAAGGTGCCGGTGGTGTATTAGTAACCAAGAGGATTATTCAGATATCTGCAATGCAAATGAGATCTGCATTTAAAACAGAGTTGCCCTTCAAATAACATCTGTTAAAGTAATCATAAGGCACAAAGCAGCACATAATGTCTGCATATTACACTTTGAAGCTCTCTGTTGCTGTGCCTTAGAGTCTTCCATCTAAGACTTGTAAAATGTGTGATGAACATTTAATAGGAAGTTTATATGCTGCAACAATTCTCACATGTCATTAAAACATTCTCTGTCTTTATTTACATGTGTTTGTACAAGTCAATAGTTTTGCATTACAAGATAATTGACAATTAGCACAAAGTTTGGATTGGCGGAATGGTTCTGTTTTTTTTCCCCTCCCCATAAAACTAAGAGAAACATTGTTTAAATAGTATTTTTTCTTGACACCAGAGTGCTGATGTTCAGAACAGATACTAGCTATATTTACAGACTGTACAAATAATTGTGTATTATTATTATTATTATTATTATTATTATTATTATTATTATTAAAGGTCTTTCAAAGTTATCTAATTTTATAGTAAGTAAAGTCAAAATGTTTTAGTAAATTCTACTTTTATTTTATAGCTAATTTAGCTTTAATTTTATGGTGAAATTAAATTGTAAAAATTTGAAATGTAATTTTCTCAAATGTGCAATCTACTAGACTCAGTTAAGTAGGGCAAATGTCAAGTTCTTGAAAATGGTTTTTGATGTTGACAAAAATTAAACAAAATAAACCAACACAATTTTAACATAACACAATTAAACAAATAAAAATGGGAAAAGAAAAGAAAAAAAATGGAAAAATGAAAAGAGTAAAAAGAGTATAAAAGTATTTTTTGTTTGTTTGTTTGTTTTTCATGAAGATGAAAATGAAGGAGAGTAATTAGCTCCTGAGATACCAAATTAAAAAAGCTGAGTGATAACAGAAATGGTAACTTACAGTTGAGGTAAGAACTTATAGCACTTGGTAAATATGAACAAAGAATGCTGTGAATATAATTGTGCATTGTTTATCCTTTAATTAAAAAAAAAAAACACAACACCAAACACAGTAATACACCAAACAACTAAAATAAATTGGTATGTCTAACTATTGGAATACAACACCAATCACAGCAATCAACCTGGTATGCTTAAAAAAATGGAAATGTGAATGGGAATACAGTATACTACTGATATATTTTATTCCTAAGAATAGAAATATATACAAACCCGATTCCAAAAAAGTTGGGACACTGAACAAATTGTGAGTAAAAAAAGGAATGGAATAATTTACAAATCTCATAAACTTATATTTTATTCACAATAGAATACAGATAACATATCAAATGTTGAAAGTGAGACATTTTGAAATGTCATGCCAAATATTGGCTCATTCTGGATTTCATGAGAGATACACATTCCAAAAAAGTTGGGACAGGTAGCAATAAGAGGCCGGAAAGTTTAATGTACCATATAAGGAACAGCTGGAGGACCCATTTTGCAACTTATTAGGTCAACTGGCAACATGATTGGTATAAAAAGAGCCTCTCAGAGTGGCAGTGTCTCTCAGAAGTCAAGATAGGCAGACGATCACCAATTCCCCCCCATGCTGCGGCGAAAAATTGTGGAGCAATATCAAAAAGGAGTTTCTCAGAGAAAAATTGCAAAAGAGGTTTGAAGTTATCATCATCTACAGTGCATAATATCATCCAAAGATTCAGAGAATCTGGAACAATCTCTGTGCGTAAGGGTCAAGGCTGGAAAACCATAATGGATACCCGTGATCTTCCGGCCTTAGACGGCACTGGCATCACATACAGGAATGCTACTGTAATGGAAATCACAACATGGGCTCAGGATACTTCCAGAAAACATTGTTGGTGAACACAATCCACCGTGCCATTCGCTGTTGCCGCCAAAAACTCTATAGGTCAAAAAAGAAGCCATATCTAAACATGAATCCAGAAGCGCAGGCGTTTTTCTCCTGGGCAAGGCTCATTTAAAATGGACTGTGGCAAAGTGGAAAACTGTTCTGTGGTCAGACGAATCAAAATTTGAAGTTCTTTTTGGAAAACTGGGACGCCGTGTCATCTGGACTAAACAGGACAAGGACAACCCAAGTTGTTATCAGCGCTCAGTTCAGAAGCCTGCAATCTCTGATGGTATGGGGTTGCATGAGTGCGTGATGTGGCATGGGCAGTTACACATCTGGAAAGGCACCATCAATGCTAAAAGGTATATCCCAAGTTCTAGAACAACATATGCTCCCATCCAGACGTCGTCCTTTTCAGGGAATACCTTGCATTTTCCAACATGACAATTCCAGACCACATACTGCATCAATAACAACATCCATCATGCTGCGTAGAGAAGGATCTGGGTACTGAAATGGCCAGCCTGCAGTCCAGATCTTTCACCATAGAAAATATTTGGCGCATCATAGAGAGGAAGATGCGACAAAGAAGACCTAAGACAGTTGAGCAACTAGAAGCTGTATGTACACAAGAATGGGACAAACATTCCTATTCTAAACTTGATGCAACTTGTCTCTCCTCAGTCCCCCAGATGTTTGCAGACTGTTTATAAAAGAAGGGGATGCCCACACAGTGGTAAAATGGCCTTGTCCCCAACTTTTAATGAGATGTGTTTGATGCCATGAAATTTAAAAATCAACCTATTTTATTACTCAGTTTAAAACATTTTGATATGTCATCTATGTTGTATTCTGAACAAAATATTGAAATGTTTGAAACTTTCCACATCATTGCATTCTGTTTTATAATCACAATTTGTACAGTGTCCCAACTTTTTGTGAATCGGGTTTGTATAAAGGGGTGCAAATAATTGTGAAATTTATTTCATAATGAGAATTTACCCTTTTTTCAGTTGTTTTACTTCAATGAAAGGTTAGATTTTTCTGTTTGACCTTCACTGTAAATCGGAGCGCTGTGATTTGGTGTTGCATTATTATAGGTAGAAATGAATTACCAGTTTGTTTCTGGATTAAATAAATTTATCTCACTAATTTTAGTTGTTTTAGTAATAGTTTTGGAGCATAAATGTTAGTGTAGTAATTCTCCCTGTAAGTGTAAAAACTTTTTTGTGATTAATAATAATTTAAATATTCCTATATTGACATTTTCACTTTTTCAAAACAATATAATTTAAAATAATAATTTTGGTTGTTTTGGGTGATTTTCAGTTTCTTTCCTATACTGTATGTCCAGAATATTTCTTTCATTTTTTGGCCCCATAGTTTTTTATTTCCAATGCATCAGAATTTTCATTTTAAAGTCTCTTGATTACCCCACAAGATGAACCTAGATTCTGTTTTTTGTAATGAGAGTAACGAAGCCTCTTTACAATACGGTAAAAATAGAGCCCTTCAGCTTCCTCTGTAAAACTGACAGTGTTCAGGAATGCAGGTTTTAATGAGGCAAATTAAAACCACTGATGCAATTTTTACATAAGGTTCACGGTTTAGAAATCAGTATGCCGGCTTGGTTCAGTCCTGCAATGAACAAGATATCTTTCATCCATTATTGATGCGGAGAGTGCGTGCTCTACCCCTGAAGGCATGCTAGGATTCCCAGAGCCAGGTCTGCCAATCAAAGGCTCTTCTATAATCTCTGAATCTCTGCATCTCGGCTCTCTCTTCTTGCGTTGCTCTCTTTTACCCTGCTAACATTTTTATGACTAATCTTATCCATTTACTGGATTTATATGAGCTAGGTTTAATTAAGCTTTAATTCATCCAATTATTTGGCATACATATTTTGTTTGTTAAGAATCAAATTGTGGTTTGGTTAAAACCTCCCGTAATTAAGACATTAATAACTCTAGGCTTAAGCAGTTTTGTGTATGCAGTTAGGTATTGATGTTTTGCTGTTCCACATTTAATAAATTCATGAGGTAAACAGAATGGAGCTGGTCTTGTATTTACATCATTTGTGCTGATGGGCTATGACTAAAAATGGGTTGCAGGTCTTTTCTGAAGGGTAAAATGCCTAAATCCAAATAATAAAACCAAATTGTGAGTAAAAAAGGAATGGAATTATTTACAAATCTCATAAACTTATATTTTATTCACAATTAGAAATACAGATAACATATCAATGTTGAAAGTGAGACATTTTGAATGTCATGCCAAATATTGGCTCATTCTGGATTTCATGAGAGATACACATTCCAAAAAAGTTGGGACAGGTAGCCAATAAAGGGCCGGAAAAGTTAAATGGTACATATAAGGAACAGCTGGAGGACCATTTTGCAACTTATTAGGTAAATTGGCAACATGATTGCGTATAAAAGAGCCTCTCAGAGTGGCAGTGTCTCTCAGAGGTCAAGATGGGCAGATGATCACCAATTCCCCCAATGCTGCGGCGAAAAATAGTGGAGCAATATCAAAAAGGAGTTTCTCAGAGAAAAATTGCAAAGAGTTTGAAGTTGTCATCATCTACAGTGCATAATATCATCCAAAGATTCAGAGAATCTGGAACAATCTCTGTGCGTAAGGGTCAAGGCCAGAAAACCATACTGGATACCAGTGATCTTCACGGCCCTTAGACGGGCACTGCAATCACATACAGGAAGGCTACTGTAATGGAAATCACAACATGGGCTCAGGAATACTTCCAGAAAACATTGTTGGTGAACACAATCCACCGTGCCATTCGCTGTTGCCGCCAAAAACTCTATAGGTCAAAAAAGAAGCCATATCTAAACATGATCCAGAAGCGCAGCTCAGGGTCTCTGGGCAAGGCTCATTTAAAATGGACTGTGGCAAAGTGGAAAACTGTTCTGTGGTCAGACGAATCAAAAATTTTAAGTTCTTTTTGGAAAACTGGGACGCCATGTCATCCGGACTAAAGAGGACAAGGACAACCCAAGGTTGTTATCAGCGCTCAGTTCAGAAGCCTGCATCTCTGATGGTATGGGGTTGCATGAGTGCGTGTGGCATGGGCAGCTTACACATCTGGAAAGGCACCATCAATGCTAAAAGGTATATCCAAGTTCTAGAACAACATACAGTATGCTCCCATCCAGACGTCGTCTCTTTCAGGGAAGACCTTGCATTTTCCAACATGACAATGCCAGACCACATACTGCATCAATAACAACATCATGGCTGCGTAGAAGAAGGATCCGGGTACTGAAATGGCCAGCCTGCAGTCCAGATCTTTCACCATAGAAAATATTTGGCGCATCATAGAGAGGAAGATGCGACAAAGAAGACCTAAGACAGTTGAGCAACTAGAAGCCTGTATTACACAAGAATGGGACAACATTCCTATCCTAAACTTGAGCAACTTGTCTCCTCAGTCCCCAGATGTTTGCAGACTGTTATAATAAGAAGAGGGGATGCCACACAGTGGTAAACATGGCCTTGTCCCAACTTTTATGAGATGTGTTGATGCCATGAAATTTAAAATCAACCTATTTTTCTCAGTTTAAACATTTTAAATCACAACTATTACATATTCCCAATAAAAATATTGAAATGTGAAACTTCCACATCATTGCATTCTGTTTTTATTCACAATTTGTACAGTGTCCCAACTTTTTTGGAATCGGGTTTGTATAAAGGGGTGCAAATAATTGTGAAATTTATTTCATAATGAGAATTTACCCTTTTTTCAGTTGTTTTACTTCAATGAAAGGTTAGATTTTTCTGTTTGACCTTCACTGTAAATCGGAGCGCTGTGAAGAGCGCCTAGCGCTGGGAAATTTTATGCATTATTATAGGTAGAAATGAATTACCAGTTTGTTTCTGGATTAAATAAATTTATCTCACTAATTTTAGTTGTTTTAGTAATAGTTTTGGAGCATAAATGTTAGTTTAGTAATTCTCCCTGTAAGTGTAAAAACTTTTTTGTGATTAATAATAATTTAAATATTCCTATATTGACATTTTCACTTTTTCAAAACAATATAATTTAAAATAATAATTTTGGTTGTTTTGGGTGATTTTCAGTTTCTTTCCTATACTGTATGTCCAGAATATTTCTTTCATTTTTTGGCCCCATAGTTTTTATTTCAATGCATCAGAATTTTCATTCTAATCTCTTGAATTACCCCACAAGATGAACCTAGATTCTTTTTTTAATGAGAGTAATAAGCCTCTTACAATACTGTAAAAATAGAGCCCTTCAGCTTCCTCTGTAAAACTGACAGTGTTCAGGAATGCAGGTTTTAATGAGGCAAATTAAACCCACTGATGCAATTTTTACATAAGGTTCACGGTTAGAAATCAGTATGCCGGCTTGGTTCAGTCCTGCAATGAACAAGATATCTTTCATCCATTATTGATGCGGAGAGTGCGTGCTCTACCCCTGAAGGCATGCTAGGATTCCCAGAGCCAGGTCTGCCATCAAAGGCTCTTCTATAATCTCTGCTTCTCTCTCTCTCTTTCTTTCTTGCTCTCTTTTACCCTGCTAACATTTTATGACTAATCTTATCCATTTACTGGATTTATATGAGCTAGGTTTAATTAAGCTTTAATTATCCAATTATTTGCATCATTATTTGTGTGTTAAGATCAAATTGTGTTGGTTAAAGCCTCAGTAATTAAGACATTAATAACTCTAGGCTTAAGAAGTTTGTGTATGCAGTTAGGTATTGTGTTTGCTGTCCACATTTAATAAATTCATGAGGTAAACAGATGGAGCTGGTCTTTATTTACATCATTTGTTCTGATGGGCTATGAACTAAAAATGGGTTGCAGGTCTGTTCTGAAGGTAAAAATGCTAAATCCAAATAATAAAACAAACCACATACTTGAATATAGTTAGGATATAAAAATAAATATTTTAACAGGGAAGAGAAATTTCAACAATTGTTTTTTTTTTTTTTTTTTTTTTTTTTTTTTTTTTTTTTTTTTTTTTTTTTAAGAGAGAGTACAATAAATACAGCTTTACTTCAAGCTAAAGATTAAGACGGTTTGTTTCAGCTACAGTGTGTTTTACAGTATGTATTGAATTATTGACTATTGAGATCATGAATTGAGCAAAAAATGTTACAAAGAGAATTTTGGGATTGCACATGTAAAGACTTTGTCTACTATATGTTATAGTCTTAAATTAAGACTTTTTTCTTTCTTTTCCCCCAACCTTTTTCTGGGTACATTATTTATGAATGCCATCTCAGTGCCCGATGCATTATTTTTCTTTATTCATTTCCATGACATTGATTTCCATATCTGGAAATCTATTTTATATTCCCCGATATTTCTGTTGTTGTTTTATGATGGAGCTGAGTTGGACTTGTAGTTTGATTGTTTTAAGTAGCAACACCTGATGAGACTCACATATTGTGTATTACCAGATGAGCTGTGTACTGATGCACTGAAGAACTTCTCAAAATTTAAATCCCCTATTGTAAATTGAAAAACAAAAAAAAAATCTTTGGATTGCAGATTTTTGTTGAAACAATGGAACCACTGATCAATTTAAGATACAATTAGAAACCAAACTTGTAGAAACCTATTCTGCCTTTGTTGTGTTAATGATTTTACATACTATTGGGCCTATGTAGTTTATGGTAGTATGAATGCATTTCAGTTTTGTTTTTGGATCACCACTTCATGTACAATATAAAATGTAAGAGTGTGAGTGCCCTCCAAATTCTATTTTTATATTTTGGAAGCAAAATCTAGTCATAAAGCAAAATAATTTCCCATGCCAAGTTTGCATTAGGTTCAAGTTGTTTGTGCAAAATCCCCATGCTGACCAACAGAAAGCTGTTCAGTTTGAAGTACAAATGTGAAGCAGATTTAATGCTGATAGTCAAAGATGTTTGGTCTAGTAATGCTGTTGAGTACTGAGTACCATCAGTTTATAAGAGGTGCCGGTACACAAGAATAATTCCTGGTGCTGTGGAAAGCATAATTGCCAGTACAGCACTGAGTACAGTCCTATTTCAATCACCGAGGATGAATACATGGCAAAAGAATGTTCATTATTGGCTAAACTATTTATTTAACTCTTATGCCCAAGGCCACAAATGCCTTTAGCCTTACAACAGAGTATAAAAGAATTCTTCTTTTTGTTACTTTTATCTAGACATTTAAAATATTGTTCATGATGAATTAAATGATACAAAAGTTTAGGACAACTTTGTATGTATTTGTTGTACGTCATAAATGTAACTCCCTGTTATGATTATACAGATGTCTTCAGAGCAAAGAAATAACATGTACTGTAGTTATATGCACATAGAAATGAAAAAAAATAAATAAATAAAATTAATATAATATATATATATATATAATATATATATATATATATATATATATATATATATATATATATATATATATACAATATTCTTCAGACTGACCTATAACTCAATTTCACCAGGTTCAACTAGAGCATTCAGCAGTGATTTGACAGTGTTGCAGGTGTTCGGTTGTATGTTAAATCCCTTCTCAGATGACAGATTACCTTTTATAATCTGAGGAGCATTTGCCACCTACTGACTGCAGTCTGCAATCACATGAACACTGGGTCCTTTTAGGAGCTACTGGGTTTTGAAAGCTATCAGTGCTCTGAGAACATAAAGCAGTGGTTCTCTGTTTTTAACGGGGATGTCACGTTAAATTATACATAGAAATATGTTTCATGAATTTGGCCCTTCGAAGGAATTGCTATGAAGGATTTATTGAATGTGCATTGATTCCAGAAACTCTTTCAGTTTAGAGCACTTTATTTAAAAAATGCTTCTAGCTCTAACAAACATTAAGATGAATTTAAAAATCTTTGATGCAGATCCAAAACCATACATGACAGCAAAAGAATATAATATTGGTACTGAGGCGAGGAGCAGGAGATATTAACAACATTATTAATGTAGGCGTACTCCAAGCTATTACAGCTTCAAGCTTCGTCCTTTGATATATTTCCCAACTCATTACTTTTGCATGGCTTAGAGTTTAAACACCACCTAACGCTCAACATCTTCAGTATCTCACCGCGCTCCCCAGAATGCTGAACTTGGTTTTGCTGAGATGCGGCTCGCATTCTAATAAGATTCACGGAGCATCCCAGACACTCCAAATGCCTCTGTGCCGCTGGTCAGGCAAAGAGGACACAGAAAAGTTAAGTCTTTTATTCAGTTCTGGTAAGATAGTCTGCCAAAGCAAAGTGTTAATGAAAAGACTCACAAGTCAATTGAAGAGTATTAGCATACAGCAAAAGACTTTCTTTGAATCTCTTTCAGCGAGAGGAACATCAAAGCAGTTTCTTTTCCCAGGTAGTTGTGACAAAATGCATTTGGAACAAGACAGCGAACCCAAACCAAGCCTGCAGGAAGAACACAGACTCATTCCTGTCTGACACTTACTGTATGCAGTCTTCCTCAAAATACAGCTGTAGCTGAGAGAGACTATGTTTGCTGCATTGTATTTACAATTTCCTCTCTGTTTAAGCAGTGAATTTGCATGACTTTTCCAGTTGTTCACAATTATTGGTTAAAATAAATATTTTTTAGAGATTGCTTTTTCAAAGATATGCTTTTATGAATATTTTAGAGCTGAGAACAACTAGAAAATGTCACATTCTCTATAGAAATGTCAACGACTTTTCAAGAACTTAATCATTTCCATGACTTTTCCAGACCTGTAAAACACTATTTTAAATTCCCTAATATTTCTGTTTTCATCACACTTATGAATTGATGTAATTCCCTCTTGTCGTTAAATTTATTATATTTGCTCACTACTGAAATACTTTTAGATGAAAACTAACACACATTGTAAATGAACAATGTGCTATTTGTTTGGCTTGAATAAAACCAGTTCATTTACATGTTACTACATGAAGAACATTTTTTTAGATTCCCTGAAAAAAAATATTGTTTTCTTTACAATGATCTTTTACCACTAACTTGTTTACTGGATGACATCACCAATGTCCTCATGTTTATGAAGCACATGTGAAAGTCAAATCGCAGGCATGAAAGTGTTTATAATGTAACTGGCCATCTTATTTTTAGCTAAATGCCTTTTGTTCATTTATTAAAGAAATAAAATGACATACCAGAGTGACCTCACCATTGATGAAACGATGCAAAAGCATCATAACCGACCAACCACAAAAGCATGCTGACACACACACGTTTACATATAGCTATGTAAATGGGGACATTCTATTGTACTGACTGTGTTTTTGTATTGTTTTATATGTGGCTAGTTATAAACACTAACCAAGCACTAACAGAAAGGTTTCTGTCTTGTTACAATTTTACAAAATTGTATATATTTTTTTAAAATAAGGATGTTGCCAAAAGTAAGGTTTCATCTCACTTCTGGGTACATATGGTTACATAGGTACACACACACACACACACACACACACACTCTCACACACACACACACACACACACACACACACACACACACACACACACACACACAGGTATTAAAGAAGCTGTTAACTGATTTTAAATCAGTTGCTACACTATGCTTTAGAAAGAGAAATTAAGCGACTGTCAAGAGAGATTACCCAAGGGGTTTTACATGACATAGGCTTTTAAATCCTTCTGTAATTCAGAGTAATAATGAACTGCATTGTCGTATGCATACAATGACGTGACAGACAGGGTTAAGAGAATTTATAGAAAATTATATAACTGAAATGCAGTAGAACCCCAGCTGTAAATTATGGCTTTTAAAAAAAATAAATTACTTACAGTTATTTCTAATGCTTTTCTTAACTTAGGATGTTTGTTAGAAACAGGCCCTGTGCTAGACTTTTATAGTGTTTTTATTATTATCATTATTGTTGTTATAATTATTATTATTTTATCATTAATAACAACATGGTGTTATGGTAGTCTATTTAAATATAGTAGTTATTCAGTAGCCTGCAGCAGCCTGTATATAGAGAGAGCACCATGTATACGGTCTAATAGTGCACCATTTGGTTGATCAAAGTTACAATACACCTCTTGACGATGTCTTTTTTTCTTTCTTTTTTTTTTTTCAACATTGATAGATCTTATCGGGAATAATGCCTCACTCACCTGCCGATCTCTGTGGACGACGACGACATGCTTCACTTTCACTCTCTTCACAAACACAAGGCGGTTTTTTTTTTGTGTGTGTGTGTGTGTGTGTGTCTTCTTTCGCCCGCGTGAATAGCCAACGGTCTGTAACGGCCAGTAAGATCCTCCGCTCGACCGACCCGTCCGCTCACGGTGAGTTTTCCGTCAGAAAAGCGCAGTAGCAGGTGCAGGGGGTGGGTGAACTGAGCTAATGTCATGATCTGAGGAGAGACCCCTCCTCACCCCGGCTCTGCATCTCTGTCTGTGACGGATCAGAGGAGTCCCCGGGTTAACGGAGACAACTGGAGGTTGAGTTACAGGCTAAAGTTTTCGGAAATTAACCAAGTTTTGAGGTAGGCTATAGCCTAAAGGTTGGTGTGTTTAGTTAGTAATCAAACCCTTTCAATTTCAGAAAATCGAGTATACCGTAATTAAATTTTACATGATACATTTTACATAAATTTTAATTATTTTTTTAAGTACATTTTAAAGTGTCTATGTTTTATTTATTTGTTTCAAACACTTCAGATTTGACAAATGTAATCTACCACATTAAAGAATAATTATATATATATATATATATATATATATATATATATATATATATATATATATATATATATATATATATACCTTTACAAACACACAATGATGTTTATTATTATTATTATCATTTTCTTTTATTTATTTATTTTTTTCAGGATGTTTAGTCATGCAAAAGCATGTCAGGAGAGAGTCTTAAACACCATCAAGCCACCAAAAAGCCTTGTGGCTACAGCATCCTATGATCCATATTCAGTGCACTGTATCAGGTTGAACAGTGTAAATCTTGAGAGAATCGCAGGTGTGTCTGCCTCGCTCAGTTACAGACACAGGCCTGAGTAGAGTGGAGCCAGTGGTGTTATTATCCTGACGGATGAATCCACTCGACAGATTGGAGCATCTGCCATTCCCTCATTAAGGATCACTTTTCTCTTATGCCCTCCCCAGCATCCGCCCTTCTCTCGTTTTCCTCTCTCTTTCCTTCGTCATTGGCAAAGGATGATGGTGTAATCAGCACAGGGACTGAGTGAGCATTTGTCTTTATAGAGAAACCATGCCATCGACAGCAGAAGAAAGGAAAGACTGATATTTCCGTGGATGTGGAAACTCCTCTTTTTAACACTGCATCAGCACATAGCTTCTTTGCTCTCCCATTTACAGACCGACCTCACAATTATCTTAGCGTCTGTGTTCACAATCAGCCACACATGATTAGTATCAATATTGCCAAAGCATTATATACAAAACAATTAATGACAAGAAAAAGAAATATAAACTATAACAACAGCAAAAAACAAACAAAAAATAATAATAATAAATTGTATTAAAATAAAAATAATGAATTAAAATAAGAAAAAAATAACATAATAACCATAACAAATAACAATTGATGGGTAACTGTTTTCCGCCAGTAAAATCTCCATTTGTACCATTTCTAAATAACTGGAAAACCGGTGACATGAGATTTTTGAAAAAAGTATTTCTTTCTCACCTCTTCATATTTACCACCGTGAAGGAGAAAGTGTCTGTCCTGACCTCACTTGTGTCACAGTGAGCACAGACTCATTCTTCCATTGATAGCCATGTTTGTCTGTATTTGCTTTTGTACATTTATAGATTTTATTTTTTTAATTTATTATTATTATTATTATTATTATTATTATTTTGTGATTGCTGAGCCTCTATTTTGTGAGGACTCTCGGTGTAGCGATATTTTTCCTATTATTTTCGTAGTGAACAAAATAACAATTTTTGACGCCTTTTATGATTTGGCTTATTCATCCTTTGCAGCTCAAGTGAAAAGAAGTTCAACTTTTAAAAATGTAATCTCTAGACTTTGCATTTTTTCCCCATTCCACTGCCTCATGTTTATGTTTTTCTCATGTTTTTCAAAGCAAAAGCACATTCTGTGTGAATGGCCCCTAAAATGCTTCTACAGAATTCACCATGCAGGGATTCTATGGGCTATTTGTCCCATTTATAGTAATCGACAGGCATTGTTGGCCCCAAACCTCACAGACATATAGAGCAGCAGGCATACTGTCACAGTTTGATGCAAACATTATTGATATTGATAAATCAATATCAATAATCTTTGCATCAATCTGTGACAGGCTCCTGGAAAAACACGTTTCACCATCAAAAGGCATCCAAATGATGTACATGGCATAGCCGCAGTGGAAAGCACCACAACAAGATCAATAATATCTTGGTCAAAAAGTGCTTTTAACCCAGCATCAACATCAGAAAGACACATTTATCAGCTTTCAAAGAGCTGATATTGGAAATGATCATGCATTTTTGCCCACACATGATGGCAGAAATCTTGAATGTTGGAAGTTTGAAAAAAATTGTGTGCAGTGGTGCCACTGCTTATCCTGAATGCAGAAGAATTTAATGTAGACACCATGACCATCAGCTTCAGTTCAGCAGTGACAGAAGCAGCCATTAAGCTCTTCTAAAAAAACAATACTGAATCTCTCAAGCTGAACACATAATTGAAGTGGAGCAGGCTGGACTCCGAAGCAGAAAGTTGTACCAAAAAACAGATTTTCAACTTTAGAATAATCTGGGACTTACATGCAACATCAGCAATATCTTTGTGTTTGTGAATTTCAAGAAAGCATTGGGTCTGGCAGACTGGCACACAGCTTTATGGGCAACCATGAGGAAGTACAACATAAGCCCCAACCATGTCAGCATCACAAACATCTGTATGACAAGGCCACCAGTGCAGTCCTCAAAGCAGCCATCTGTAGCTGGTTCAGGATGACAATAAGTGTGTCAAGGATGCCTACTGTCCTCAACATTTCAAGCGCATCATGATGGACAGTCTGGAAGACAATGAGGGAACCGTCAGCATAGGTGGTGGAACAATCACCAACCTCAAGATTTTAAGACTGTGTGGAGCGACTGTAAAGGAGCTAAGAGAGAGAAGTTCTTGGTAAGCTTAAATAATGATCAATCAGTTGATCAGTCAAGCCACTGGATCACATAATGACTTACTCACAGCTGAAGAGAAAGCTGAGATTATATAATATTAAACAGATTTAACCTTTCAAACGTTCAAGGAGCTCTGAAAAATATTTGACATAATGACATTTTTTGAATGTCATTGCATCTGTCTTTTCTCTTCCAGGATTACTCAAAGTAGGGATTCTCAGAACAGTGAGTGTTGACTGGAAAAATGGAAAAACCAAAGTGGGGCTGAATTGGAGTGATTACAGAATGCTTTAAATAGACTGTGGATTCTGAGTAAAGCTCAATTTAGGGGAAAAATATGTCAATTCAATCAAATTTTACATTTTTACTTTAACTAATTTGAATGGACAAACTTCCATTCCAAATTCCAAACCTAATTACCTGCAGCATCATGCATACGGCTGAATCACAGCAGTGCTGACAGCAGCACTCTTGCATGTGTGGTATTGCTGAACCTTACTCTAGCCTGGACCATTTAAGGGAAGAGCTTATATAAGGGTTACTCTACATGACTCCTGTGCTCATGTTTAATGTTTAATTTAATCCTAACTCATGTCATGTATTTAATATTATCTTTATTAAGTTCAATTCTCATTCGATAAAGGACGGTCTAAATCTACTATATTTATAGATCATTACAATGGACTAAAAAAAAAAAGCAAAGCAGTTGCAAACTGGGGCACTAGCAAAAATGATTCCATGTTCAAAAATTCAAATTTTGCTCCTCAAACATCTCAGAATCTACACATGACCTTCGCTTTTTAATCTATCATGCACACTGTCCGATAGTAGTATTTATCTTTGTTTAATAAACCTCCAGGGAGTGACTTTTCCTTTCTGGCCATAGCATCACAATAATTGAAAACCATCTGTTACACATGAGGTTGTATTGGTGCTGCTGCTTTGTGTCTTTTTCTCCTTTTTGATGTTGTTCTCTTTATTCGTCTCTCCTGTCCTGTTTCTTGCAGGTTGCCCCGCCTTAATGGGACGTGCCACCAGTGTGCGTGGTGGTAGATGACTGAAGGTTTTTTTCACGTTCTTGCTCTTTGAGTGAACCACTAACGAAACAGATGGTTTTTCCTTGTCCTCACAATAACAGAAGAGAACCCGGAAAGATTTCTTAAAATTACCTGCGGACTCACTCTTTTTTAATGTTTCTTCCCTGAACCCTAGACCCAGGGACGTAACACATCATTCAATTGAAAGACATCAAAATTGAAAGACATCAACACCTTTATGTGATTGACATAAAAGGAAAGTCGTGGGAAAGTGGGGAAGTCATGGCCTAATGGTTAGAGAGTTTGACTCCTAACCCTAAGGTTGTGGGTTCGAGTCTCTGGCCAGTAATACAATGACTGAGGTGCCCTTGAGCAAGGCACCGAACCCCCACCAGCTCCCCGGGCGCCGCAGCATAAGTGGCTTGCCCACTGCTCCGGGTGTGTGTTCACAGTGTGTGTGTGTTGTGTGTGTGCACTTTGGATGGGTTAAATGCAGAGCACAAATTCTGAGTATGGGTCACCATACTTGGCTGTAAAAAAAAAAGAAAAAAAAAACCTTTATGTGATTGACAGCTCACATCAAGCAGTATTCACGTGGGAAATGTTTAAAAACTTGATATTTAGGGATGTTGTGAGTAAAATGACCAGTGTTTGATGCTCAAAAAACATGTAGCATATACAAACCAAAAATTATTCAGACACCAGATATAATTTATATATATATGTATGTATATATATATATATTACTAGTGGGTTCAGGAAACTATAGTTAATTTATATAAGTGAGGATAGCAAAATAAAGTAAACTGTGACATATACCCAAGATTTCGAGGTCCTCACTGCAGAACACAAGATCCAGGGGGCGTGGTTGGATCCAGATCCAACTCCTCCCACCTTACATATACCTAAGCCTACCCGTCTCCACCCCCTGATCCCTAAACCTACCCATCTCCACCCCCTAGATGTGGATCCAACCACGCCCCCTGGATCTTGTGTTCTGCAGTGAGGGGCTACTGAAGATTTCTTCATACAGTGGACTACCAGGAAAATTGATAAAAAAAAAATAAATAAAAAAAATTGGGACCAAAATTTATTCAGACACTTTGACCTGAACATGTTTTGCTTAAGTGTTATCTGACATTATCGAGATGAATTTGTTCTGACACCGTTAAACTGTGAGTTCTTGTCATATTTTATTACCATTTAACAGCCTACAGTCATTGTGAGGTGTTGCTCCCTCCAGTGGCCATCTAAGGATTACACCCAGCCTTTCAAATAATTCCGAACGCAACAAACTCATACACACATGCCTTGTTGCTATAGGAGACATAGGACAAATGAAAACAATAAGTCTTTTAAAATCAGCTCAACATATTTAACAGGTTTGATATCCTCCAACTGGATGGAATCACAGTCTCAAGCTAAAAAGTCTGTGACATCACACACTGTGATTTCCTCAACTCAGATCTGCAGACTGGTTCTGACTTTCTGCAACTAGCGTCAACTTGTCTAGACTGTAAAATGGGGGCAAAAACCTATATAGGGTATTCCAGCCTTAACACACATTCTGTTGTTTTACAGAAGAAAAATGTTCTCTTTAAAAGCTAAACAACCTAAAGAACTCAAGATCAAATTATAATCCAAAAGATGATCTTAACATGATTTTAATCAAACTATGCTCTAGGAGAGATCTAAAAATCTGAAAACTAAAGTGAAATTTTGTTTTTTTAATTTGGTTTTATTTTAAAAACTTTCATTAAGTCATATAAACTTGTCATATTAGGGATTTTTTAATTGTGATTTCCACGCATAATAAATATGCACTTTTTTTTAGCTATGCTTGGTAAAAAAAAAATATATATATATATTATCATTTACTGTATGTGCTTGTGTAGTATAAAACTTGTCAGTGTCTGTCAATTGAAGATCTTATTAAAGACATATAAATTTTAAATCTGTTCATTGCCAAAATAAATAAATTCTGGAAAACACATAGAAAAGCCATTGAAAACTCAGAAATATCATCATCAAAAAGTGTGGGGACAAATCCGCATATCATATGGCCTCTGGCTGTAAAGCAGTAAACATCCATGCTTGCTGTGATGCAGTTTTAATTCTTGATACAGTGTTTGTATCATTGTCACCACGTGATGGCAGCACAGAGTTATTTCCTCCTTTAGGTCAATTTCAGTTGAAGGAGTTTCAACTAATTGTTTTTGCCTTTTTAAGAGGAACTTAAATGACTAGAAATGGAATGACTGTTTCATTAAGAATTAAATACAGACTTATTATGGATAGTAATACAGTTGTGAAAAACAAGACAAAGCAACACATTTCCATAGTAAAAAGTTTAAAATGTAAGTTTAAGTTTTTTAATTTAAGTAAAAAATAAATAAATAAATAAATAAAAACATAAGGCTTTAATTAATCACAGTGTTTTTATGATAAAACACAAAGCTTACTGGGTTAACAGTAAAAAATGCCAGTTTCACTGTCTGTGTGCTAGTTTATGGCCAGCTGTTTGGATCAGAGACTTGGGCGGCTCAGCTGGAAAGACAGTGAGAGAATTGGAAAGAAGAGAGGAAAAGCACAAGGTCTCTCTTGACTTGCTCGGTTGGCTTAGCAGAGTGAAAACCAATTTGTTGGGCCTGAGTTTTCAAGCAGACACAAAAGTAGTGATTGGAGGGATGGACTGTAAGTTGCTAACAACTCAAAATACAAACACACCACACTTACAGACATATAAATGCTCATGGAGACAGTACATTTCTGCCAATTTAGAAATATGATCTGTACTGAGAAGGTCAGACCAATTACCACCTAATGAATTCAGGCAGAAATTCTTATACTGAAGGGTTAATTCACCCAAAATATGGAAATTCTGTTATTTACAGTACTTACCGTCATGCGGTTCCTAATCTATATAACTCCTTCTTCTGTGTAACGCAAAGGGAGAGTTTTTCAATAATAATCTGACCTTTTCCATAAAGCAAATGTGGACAGACTTTCAAGCTCGCAAGAAATAAATAAATAAATAAAAAGAAAAAGAAAGAAAGAAAGAAAAAGGAGTCGAGTAAGCAACCAGGTATTTTATCCCATTCATGTCAGATTTTATTGCTGATTTGAAATGTTATTATAGAATAAACAGATGAATCAAGGTAAGCACTTAACTTCAGAGTAACTGTGAGTGTGCTTGAATTGTATAGTTTCATGGAGAGCCACACAAAGATACACACAATAAGAGATCAACAATGGAGAGTGAGTGTTGGAGAGGGATGAAGGAGGATCAACAAGGGAGATCAGTGGAGGAGAATCAACAGAGGCGATCAACGAGGAAAACGGGCAGGTTAAAGAATGTGCTAAAAGACTTGAGCCTCTTCTTTGGCAACTGGATCATTCACAGTTTGCCTTGCGTTTCTGATCTCATTCACTTGGTGTCTGACAGCTGTAATGCTTTGCAGTCTGCTTTCCCATCTTACATCACTCCAAGACTTCAATGTGAGATGGACATGCTTCAACAAGATATTCCATCGTTGTGTAGCTCCTGAAAAGAATGTGAAGAGTTTCTGTACATAACTAAAGTAGCCAACAGTATCCTTAGATGACTTTGCTGCATCTGCTGTCACAAGATTCATTGAATGTGCTCCACAAAGTACAAACAAAGCTCTTGGGTTTTGCTTTATCACTCTTGCCTGGACTCCTTGACTTTTACCTTTCATATTAGCACCATTATCGTAGGCCTCTGCAATTTTCAAAAAGAATCTGAAGCACCTGAAACTTGTCTAGTATCACATTTGACATATTCAAGCCAGGGGTTTCTAAGACCTCTGGCTTTGGCTCCAAGGCACAGTCCACAATATGACTGAGATTTGTTCTTTATGACTTGTATCTGGGGTACAGTCGAGGATAATGGAATAGTATTTTGCCAGTTGAATACTGGAAACAATCTTCAGTATTTTGTCACTTATGAGCTCTATCAGCTCATTTTGGGTTTGGTGTCTAAGGTAATGTGTGTGAGTGCTTGTATCCTTGAACCTCAACAGATGATTTTCCATCACAGGATCAAACAGTCCAAGAAGCTTGACTTCCTTGAGAAAGCTGCCATTGTTTGCTTCATAGAGACAATCTGAAGAGCCCCTAAAAGCAAGATTTCGAGATGTCAAAGATATTGTGATGCTGACTAATCGTGTGGTGACATTTTGCCACCTTTTCCTCTCTGCTTCCAAGAGAGTTCATTCTTGATGGCCTATTGCCTTCTTGTTCTTTAGATGCATCTCAAGTTCCCTCCATTTCAACATGGACTGTGCTATTGTCGTGCTCCTGAGGCTTGCTGAGGTTGGACCAGTCACTAAAACCAACCCTTGACAGGTTTCTTTCTTTGATACTGAAGAGTTTACAAGCAAAACAAAACACACAGTTTTTCTGCTTCGAAAAAATTAGCCAACTTCTTGATACCTTCTCTCCACTTGTGAGTATGTGATAGCCGAGATGGCCAGAGAGAAGGATCAATTGGCAGAACACTCGTAGGGGACACCACATCAGTTTCCACTTCTTTATTGAACTTCTGTTTCTCTATGTTCATAGAACTTCTGCCAGATTGACAGTTGTGGCCACTGCATCTGTACCCACATAGCTGGTTGATATATATATATATATATATATTTATATATATTTCTAAAGTTTGGATACATTGCTGTTTTATATTTTTGCAAGAAGTCACTTACAGTATGGTCATCAAGCCTGCATTTATTTGATAAAAAATTTAATATACTTTAAGATATATTTTATGCAATGCAGGTTTCATTATTAATGTTGGAAACCTGTGATACTTTTTTAGAATTATTTGATGAATCAAAAGTCAAAAAATAAAACAATCAACTAATAACATAAACACGTTTACAAACAAAAAATGAACCAGCGCGACAAAAACAGAACACTGAATACTGAAGCCTTTTTCAATCACGCAGTGAAACTGCACGGCCATTAATTAAAAATGAACCGGTGGCTCAGCAGCAGAGCTTATGGCTATGGTGACACAGCCCGCCAGAGCACGCTAATATGGGCGGGGTCTCTGGCTATATAAGCGTGCACTTCGCCATAGGATCCTCAGGTTACTTCGACTGAAGCGACGACCTAGTCATGCAGCCACATAGCACAGCCAGCAATGCAATACTCATTCCCGTATCTCAGGAAACTGAAGTTACATTAGTACTTTACTCGTTCACTCGTACTGCATCTGCTAAGATGCTTTGGGGAACCAGTACAATCCCGCCATGCTATGTTAGAGGAACAACTAATGCTAGAACTTGCCTTGAGCACCAAGGCCCCAGAGGGACAAAGTAATTGCAGGGAAGCCCGACAGGAAGCGATAGGGCCAAACTCACAGAGGTTGGCCCATCGCTAAGTAATTGTTCCAAGAAAAATCTTACATCCTTTGAACTCAGTGGGGGCCAAGAGCGTACAGAGAAACTGGTTTTGTCAGAGTAAGTCAGTTTAAGCAGAAAGTAAACGAGCCTGTAAAGCCAGATTATAAAAACTGGTAAATGTGGATGGCGAGGCCCAGCACAAATTTCTGCAATGGAAACTCTGCTAGACCAAGCCCAGGAAGAGGCAGTGCCTCTTGTTGAGTGGGCTCTTACTCCCATGGGGCTTTGAAGGCCCAGAGAAGAGTATGCTAGCTTGATAGCATCAATTTTCCATTTGGGAAATCTCTGGTGCGGTCACGATGCATACAAAAAGCTGATCCGACAGCCTGAACGGGGCGGAATGCTCAATGTATATTCTCAATGCCCTGACGGGGCAGAGTAGATTTAGCTCTTGGTCCTGCTCCAAAGGAAGAATTGCTGAAATAGTTATCACCTGTGCTCTAAACGGAGTCGAGAGTCCATGCGGCTAGTCTAGAACTGTCCCCAGGAACGATATCTGTTGGATGGGAGACAGCGTGCTCTTGGCAAAGTTGTCCCTGAGTTCCAGGCACTCCAAGTGGCTGAGGAGTAAGGATCTGTGGGATAATAACTGATCCAGCGAAAAGAACCAGTCCCCTGGGCACACTTGCAAGAGGATCTGCTTCAGTGTAATCAATCTGAATGGACTTCTCATGAGGCTGCAGTTCAGGTGTCTGAGATTAAGGATGGACCTTAGGCCACCATGCTTTTTGGGGATGAGGAAATAATGGCTGTAGAAGTCTGACTCGCTCTGAGCTGGGGGAACCATTTTTATGGCTCCTTTTAGCCATCAGAAGAGAATAGGATGGGGGAAACCTCACTATGTGGAGAAAGTGAGGCATGCAAGGGCTCTGAAAGGTTTTTATAGACAATTTAATTGAGGTTCAACAAATAAAAAACAGATGTAATACGGATAAACAAATGATAAAGCTTGGCTTATTGAATATCAGTTCCCTTTCTATGAAAGCACTTTTTGTAAATGATATGATCACTGATCATAACCTAGATGTGCTCTGTTTGACAGAAACCTGGCTAAAACCTGATGATTACATTATTTTAAATGAGTCTACCCACCAAGATTACTATTTTAAACATGAGCCATGTCCAAAAGGTAAAGGGGGAGGTGTTGCTTCAGTTTATAACATTGTTTTCAGTATTTCTTAGAGGAGGGGCTACAAGTATAACTCGTTTGAAGTAATGGTGCTTCATATAAGATCACCTAGATAAACCTCTATCTGCTGACTTCCACACTCTGCTTGCCTCTTTTGATCTCAACCGAGTGTCAACTACTGCTACTCACAAATCAGACAACCAACTGGACCTTATTTACACACGGCACTGCTCCACTGATCATGCACTGGTTACTCCACTGCACACCTCAGATCACTTCCTCCTCACTCTTAACCTCAACATGGTTCCTGACACATCACTTACCCTTCCACATGTCATCTTTCAACGTAACCTACGCTCACTCTCACCCTCCCGGCTATCTGCAATGGTTTCATCTTCGCTTCCTTCCCCTAAACTGTTAGCATCTTTCGATGCTAACACTGCTACTGATACTTTCTGCTCCACTCTTACATCTTGTTTAGACACTGTTTGCCCCTTGTCTTCCAGGCCAGACCGTACCACCCCTTCAGCCCCTTGGTTATCTGATGTTCTACGCGAACACCGTTCTAAGCTTAGAGCTGCTGAAAGGGTGTGGGGCAAATCCAAAAATACTACTGACCTTAATGTGTATCAGTCACTCCTCTCATCCTTTTCCTGCTAATGTCTCCACTGCTAAAAAAGCTACTACCATAACAAAATTAACAATTCATCTAACTCTAGCATTCTTTTTTAAAAACATTTTCCTCGCTCCTTTGTCCTCCTCCTCCCCCTCCTGCTTCATCTCTAATAGCTGACGACTTTGCCACGTTTTTATAATTAAAAAATTAAAAACATCAGTGCACAATTTTCCACACCACAATCAATCAAGCACATCTCACCAGCAAACATACACTCATTCACACCCTTCTCTTCACTCTCTGAGGCAGAAGTCTCCAAACTCATCCTTTCTAATCATCCTACTACTTGTCCGCTTGATCCTATTCCATCTCATCTCCTTCAAGCCATTTCTCCTGCAGTTGTACCTGCACTCACTCACATCATTAAACACATCCCTTCATACAGGTGTTTTCCCCTCATCATTTAGACAGGCTCGTATAACTCCACTCCTTAAGAAACCCACCCTCAACCCATCTCTTTTAGAGAACTACAGACCAGTTTCCCTTCTTCCTTTCATTGCAAAAACACTTGAACGAGCTGTATTTAACCAAGTCTCTACCTTTCTCACACAGAACAACCTCCTTGACAGCAACCAATCTGGCTTCAGAAGTGGACATTCAACTGAGACTGCCTTGCTCTCAGTTGTTGAAGCCCTAAGACTGGCAAGAGCAGAATCCAAATCTTCAATACTTATCTTGCTTGATCTATCTGCTGCTTTTGACACTGTTAACCACCAGATCCTCCTGTCAACCCAACTGACAAAGGGCATCTCAGGAACCGCACTCCAGTGGTTTGAGTCTTACCTATCAGATAGGTCCTTCAAAGTATCTTGGAGAGGTGAGGTGTCCAAGTCGCAACATCTAACTACTGGGTTGCCTCAGGGCTCAGTTCTTGGACCACTTCTCTTCTCTGTCTACATGGCATCATTAGGTTCTGTCATTCAGAAACATGGCTTTTCATACCATTGCTATGCTGATGACACTCAACTCTACCTCTCATTCCATCCTGATGATCCATCGGTAGCTGCTCTCATCTCAGCTTGTCTAACAGACATTTCTTGCTGGATGAAGGACCATCACCTTCAACTCAACCTTGCCAAGACAGAACTGCTTGTGGTTCCATCAAACCCATCGTTTTATCACAATTTCACCATCAAGTTAGGCACATCAACCATAACTCCTTCAAAAACAGCCAGAAACCTTGGAGTTATGATTGATGATCAGCTAACTTTCTCAGACCACATTGCTAAAAATGTCCCGGTCCTGCAGATTTGCTTTATTCAACATTAAGAAGATCAGGCCCTTTCTTTTCGGAACATGCTGCACAACTACTCGTTCAAGGTCTTGTTCTGTCCAGGGCTAGACTATTGCAACGCTCTCTTGGCAGGTCTTCCAGCCAGTTCTATCAAACCTTTACAATTAATCCAGAACGCGGAAGGCAGCAGATTAATTTTTAATGAGCCGAAAAAGAATACACGTCACACCTCTGTTTTCAATTTGCACTGGCTACCAATAGCTGCTCGCATAAAATTCAAGGCATTGATGTTTGCAAACAAAACCACCACTGGCTCTGCACCCCTTTACCTAAATTCATTACTTCAGACTTATGTGCCCTCTAGAAGCTTGCGTTCTGCAAGTGAACATCGCTTTATTGTGCCATCCCAAAGAAGCACAAAGTCACTTTTACGGACTTTTAAATTAAATGTTCCCTCCTGGTGGAATGAGCTGATCCCTCAATCCGAGCAGCTGAGTCCTTAGCCATCTTAAAGAATCGGCTTAAAACACATCTCTTCCATCTTTATTTGACCCTTAACTTTTTCACTCACTTATATATATATATTTAAAAAAAAAAAAACATATATATATATATATATATATATATATATATATATATATATATATATATAAAATATATTATAACTTTCTAATCTTTTTGTATTCTATCTATTTTCCTTTCATTAATTATACAATTATATAAAAAAAGACCTCTAACACTAGCTTGCTCTATTCTTTTTCTATTCTATCTGTTTTCTTTTTATTTATTATATTATTTAAAAGCCCTTGCTACGTATTCTGTGTTTAGGCTAACTGAGACTTGTTATAGCACCTTATATATCATTGCTCTTTTGTTGTTTTTGATTGCTTCCATTGTCCTCATTTGTAAGTCGCTTTGGATAAAAGCGTCTGCTAAATGACTAAATGTAATGTAATGTAATGTAATGTAATATAACATTATCCAGAGAAGCACATGTTAATGATAAATCCCCTGTGATGTCTGTACTGGCTACTGTATACAGGCCACCATACAGACTTTATTAAAGAATGTGCTGATTTTATATATCTCAGTTAGTGCTGGCTGCAGATAAAGTTTTAATTGTTGGTGATTTTAATATCCATGTTGATAATGAAAAAGATGCATTGGGATCAGCATTCATAGACATTCTGAACTCTATTGGGGTTAGACAACATGCCTCAGGACCTACTCATTGTTGAAATCCTACTCTAGATTTAATACTGTCATATGGAATTGATGTTGATGGTGTTGAAATTATGTAGCCAAGCGATGTACCCCCCACCCATGGACATTACTCTAGATCTTAATCACTGTCATTGGACTTGATGCTTCGTGTCCGTTGAATTAGTCGCCAAGCTTGCTCTAGTGAATTCAGCTCATTGTTTCTTTTAATTTTATATTATTTAAAAGCCCTTGGCTAGGTATACTGTGTTTAGGCTAACTGAGACTTGGTATAGCACTATATATTCATTGCGCTTTTGTTGGTTTTTGATGGACTTCCCTTGTTCCTACATTTGTAAGTCGCTTTGGATAAAAAGCGTCTGTAACTGACTAAAGGGAAGTAATGTAATGTTCAATGTAATATAAACATGATCCAGAGAAGCACATGTATGATAAATAACCTGTATGTCTGTACTGGTAATGTTACAGCCACCAAATACAGGACTTTATTAAAGAATGTGCTGATTTTATATCTCAGTTAGTGCTGGCTGCAGATAAAGTTTTAATTGTTGGTGATTTTAATATCCATGTTGCTAATGAAAAAGATCATTGGGATCAGCATTCATAGACATTCTGAACCTCTATTGATTGAGTTAGACAACATGGCCCTCAGGACCTACTCATTGTTGAAATCCTACTCTAGATTTAATACTGTCATATGGAATTGATGTTGATGGTGTTGAAATTATGTAGCCAAGCGATGATATCTCAGATCATTATTTAGCAGACTGCTAAATAATGAGCACATTGCAAAAAACATAAAACAAAAACTGTAAATTATACTCCTTCTTGTTACAAGTATGGTAGAAGCATCACTTGTACCACAAAAGGACTGCTTTTTAAGTAATCTTCCTGATTTATCCCGATTACAAAGAACACACTCGCAACCTAATGATGTAACAGAAACTATGGATTCTCTCTTTTCTAGCATTTTAGATACAGTTACTCCTCTACACTCAAGGAAGATTAAGGAAAACAGTCTGACACCGTGGTATAATGAGCACACTCGCAACCTAAAGAGAGCAGCCCAGAAAATGGAGCGCAGCCTGGAGGGAAAACAAAACTAAGGTATTTTTGTATTGCTTGGCGGGGAAAGTAACTTATTCTCCAGAAAAGTATTAAAAACTGCTAGATCTGATTACTTTTCGTCTCTTTTAGAAGAAAACAAACATAACCCCAGGTATTTATTCAATTCAGTGGCTAAATTAATGAAAAATAAAGCATCAACAGGTGTTGACATTTCCCAACAGCACAACAGTAATAAGTAATACAGTACTTTACTTCCAAGATCGATATTATTAGAGTTTAAATTGTAACCATGCAGCTGTCAGCTACAGTATCGAATCAGATAGTGTGCTATAGATCGCCTGAGGAACAATTCCACTCATTCTCTACTATAGGAGAGGAAGAATTGTATAAACTTGTTAAATCATCTAAACCAACAACATGTGTGTTAGACCCTATTCCATCTAAAGCCCCTAAAATAGGTGCTTCCAGAAGTCATAGATCCTCTATTCTGACTATTATTAATTCCTCATTGTTATTAGGATATGGCCCCTAAAACCTTCAAACTGCATGTTATTTAAGCCTCTCATCAAAAAGTCACAACTGACCCCAAAGAACTAGTTAATTACAGACCGATCTTGAATCTCCCTTTTCTGTCCAAGATACTAGAAAGGGAGCATCACACACAATTATATTCCTTCTTGGAGAAAAATGGTATCTGTGAGGATTTCCAGTCAGGATTTAGACTGTATCATAGTACTGAGACTGCTCTAATTAGAGTTACAAATGACCTGCTCTTATCATCTGATCGTGGTTGTATCTCTCTATTAGTGCTATTGGATCTTAGCACTGCGTTCAACAACTGACCACAACATTATTTTGAATAGATTAGAAAACTTTGTTGTCATTAAAGGGGTCATATGATGCGATTTCAATTTTTCCTTTCTCTTTGGAGTGCTACAAGCTCTTTCTGCATAAAGGAGATTTGTAAAGTTGCAAAGACTAAAGTCTCAAATCCAAAGAGATATTCTTTATTAAATTTAAGTGTCAACCACACACCCCTAAAACGGTGCATTCTAACAACCCCCCCCACACATCTCTACATCACTTTGCTGGAAGATTTGCATAACGCCACCCAAATGTTAACGCAAAGAAAGAAGGCGTAACTTTTATTCTCTCTGTTGCCACAGCTGCCATGTTGTGGAGTCACTGTGTGTTTCATTGTGAAAGTGAAACTACTTTGTTTAGCGTTCCAAAAGAGGACACAACTAGAAATCAGTGATTAAGTTGTATTTCTACACTGTTCCAGAACAGTCCAACCCAAATATTCAGATGTGTGCTGCGCATTTTATGGAGGATGAGGACTGTTTCCTTAACCAGTAGCCTGCAATGTGTCCTTGCAAAGTTCAAACTTTGCAAGGACAGTCTGGTGCTTCTGACTAAGTTTTTTATATTTAAATAATTTGCCAATGATGATTTAAATGCGAGTTTTGAGCAGTAGAGTAGGCTTGCTGTTTGTTGTTACCCAGATCACAAATGCAAACATGGTTTTATGTTTACGCAGCGCGATACGCAACACAATGCATAAAAAGACAGTATAAGTAATTATAATCAGTAATTATGTCCCCACTGGATGCAACAAATGCCTCATTTGTAATGGGTTTTATTGTTTTTGTCTCCTCTAGTGATGTCCGGATTGTGAACAAATCTTTCTATTTAACCGGATATTCTTAGTGAACCGGTCGAACCAGTTCACCAAATCGAACTGAACAGTTTGAAACGGTTCGTGTCTCCAATACGCACTAATCCACAAATTACTTAAATTATTTGGTTTATAAACGTGCCTCACACTCCCTCTGATGCAAAATAAACCAATATCCTGAGTTATTCAGTTACTCCTAACAGTACATTGACTGAACTGCTAAAAGAGAACCGTTGATGGGATATGCACGAGCAGAGCAGCTGGTCTGAGTCTCATGCTGCTGGGCTGGCCTGAGACGGCATAATATGTTAAGGGGTGTAACATTTCCATCACACACTTGAGGCATTCAGCCAATCACAATGCACTGGATAGCTGGTCAGTCAGAGCACACCTCTCTTTCAGAACAATGAGCTTTGTAAAAATCGACGCATTTCAGAAAGGCAGGGCATAGAGGAGAAACAATAATGTACATTATATGGAAAATAATGTGTTTTTTTAACCTTAAACCGCATAAACACATTGCATTACACCAAATACACAAAATAATGTTTTTTTAGCAGCATCATATGACCCCTTTAATGGAAGTGCATTAGCATGATTCAAATCATACTTATATGACCGCCATCAATTTGTAGCAGTGAATGAAGAGGTATTTTAAACTTAAACCCAGAAAGACTCATCTTTTTCGCCAGCACTTAACCAACTAATACTAGTACTTACCTTTTCTTTTCTTGTCTATCATATTCTTAAAAAAAAAAAAAAACCCTGGCTACGTGTTCTGTACTAGACTAACTGACACTTGTCATGGCACTTGTATACCATTGTTGTTCTCTTGTTGATCTGATTGCTTCTATTGTTCTCATTTGTAAGTCGCTTTGGATAAAAGTGTCTGCTAAAAGATTAAATGTAATGACATGTAAATGTAATGAGTATCTCTGGAGAGACCTGAAAATGGCTGTCCACCAACGTTTACCATCCAACCTGACAGAACTGAAGAGGATCTGCAAGGAGGAATGGCAGAGGATCCCCAAATCCAGGTGTGAAAAACTTGTTGCATCTCTCCCAAAAAGATTCATGGCTGTATTAGATCAAAAGCGTGCTTCTACTAAATACTGAGCAAAGGGTCTGAATACTTAGGACCAAGTGATATTTCAGTTTTTCTTTTTTAATAAATGTGCAAAAATGTCAACAATTCTGTGTTTTTTTTTTCTGTCAATATGGGGTGCTGTGTGTACATTAATGAGGGAAAAAAAACGTAAATGATTTTAGCAAATGGCTGCAACATAACAAAGAGTGAAAAATTTAAGGGGGTCTGAATACCTGTAGTCCTTGGGTTGGATGTATATATATTATATATATATATATATATATATATATATATATATATATATATATATAGTATAGCGCTTTATACAATACTTATTATGTCAAAGCAGCTTTACAGTGTCAATCAGGAAAATAGTTTTTCAATAATGCAAAAAGAAAATAACAAGAGTAATTTTTCACATTGTTAAATGTGAGCCAAAATCATCACAATTAAAAGAACCAAAGACTTAAACTACTTTAGTCTGTGTGCATTGAATTTATTAAACACATGAATTTCACAATTTTAGTTGAATAACTGAAATAAATGAACTTTTCCACGACATTCTAATTTATTGAGATGCACCTGTATACTAACCTCAAGCTTTTGAACAGTAGTGTATATTGTTACAAAAGTTATATTTTAAATAAATGCTGTTCTCTATAGATACTTCACTCATACTATGTCTGCTAAGATGCTTTGGGGAAAACTCCTTTTTCTCCGAATACTGAAGCTTTTTCAATCACGCAGTGTAACTGCATGGCCATAGGTTCATGCAGTGTATTAAAAACGAACCGACGGCTTGGCAGTGGAGCTGCAGGAGCCTATGGCAACACAGTCTGCCAGAGCCTGCCAAAATGAGCAGGGCGTCTGGCTACATAAGCGTGCACTTCACCATAGTCTATACATTTTTTAACCGTATGTCTCTTCCCTGGGAATTGAACACACAATTTTTTTGCACTGCTAACGCAATGCTCTACCACTGAGCCACAGGATAACACTTTTGCAGATCTTCACACTACGGGACTCAAAGCCTTCGTCGTGAACAAGCCTCGCAGCGGATCAAGACACCTCTCTGCTTGGCTGACTTTGCTGCTCTTCAGCTGGCTTCGGCGTCTGCAGCAGTGTGGTCTTCCGGTCTCCTGGCGCTATATGGCGACTATAAAGAGCAAATTTCTGAACAAATTTCCTGCGTTGTTGTAAATGCCACGCCGCTACTGTTGCATGTGCAGGGCTCCATTGCATGCCGCTGATGGTCATGGCGAGTGCATTTCATGCTTGGGCGCTGCCCACGCTGAAGCTGCACTGACAGAGATGGAATGTCCTCATTACAAGGACATGAGTCTCTCTTCTCTGTGCTCGTGGATAGCTTTCTTTTCAAGTCAAGTCACCTTTATTTATAAAGCACTTTTAACAATACAGATTGTGTCAAAGCAACTGTACAGCATTAATTAGTGTGTCAATAATGCAAAATGACAATAGTGGCACTTTATTCTAAAGGAAATCATTGAACATCATTAAATTCAGTGATACCATCACACTCAGTTCAGGTTATCTGTGCAATTCAACGATATCACTGGAAATGAAGTGTCCCCAACTAAGCAAGCCAGAGCTGACAGCGGCAAGGAGCCAAAACTCCATCAGTGACAGAATGGAGAAAAAACCTTGGGAGAAACCAGGCTCAGTCAGGGGGCCAGTTCTCCTCTGACCAGATGAACCAGCAGTTCAATTCCAGGCTGCAGCGAATTCAGATTGTGCAGAGGACTCAACTGGTTCCTGTGGTCTTGTCCCGGTGGCCGTCTAGGAGATAAGGTCTTTACAGGGTATCTGGGGCTCATCTAGTTGTCTTTTCTCTCCGCTGACTTTCTGACTATCTGGATACAGACTGGATCTGGTGGCTACGGTGACCTCAGAATAAGAGAGAAACAGACTAATATTAGTGTAGATGCCATTCTTCTAACGATGTAGCAATAATAATGTTAGGTAGGTTATTCCAGAGTTTGGACGCTAAATAGGAAAAGGATCTGCCACCTGCAGTTGATTTTGATATTCTATGTATTATCAAATGTCCAGAGTTTTGAGAATGCAGCAGACGTGGAGGACTATAATGTAACAAGAGCTCGTTCAAATACTGAGGTGCTAAACCATTCAGGGCATTATAAGTGATCAGCAAGATTTTAAAATCTATAAGATGTTTGATAGGGAGCCAGTGCAGTGTTGACAGAACCGGGCTAATATGGTCATACTTCCTGGTTCTTGTAAGAACTCTAGCTGCTGCATTTTGGACCAGCTGGAGTTTGTTTATTAAGTGTGCAGAACAACCACCCAATAAAGCATTACAGTAATCTAACTTTGAGGTCATAAATGCATGGATTAACATTTCTGCATTTGACAATGAGAGCATAGGTATTTAGATATAGTTTTGAGATGGAAATATTAAGTTTTACAAATGCTAGAAACGTGGCTTTCTAAGGAAAGATTGCTATCAAATAGCACACCTAGGTTCCTAACTGATGACGAAGAATTGACAGAGCAGCCATCAAGTCTTAGACAGTGTTCTAGGTTATTACATGCAGAGCTTTTAGATCCTATAATTAACACCTGTTTTTTTTTTTTTTTTTCAGAATTTAGCAGTAAGAAATTACTCATCATCCAGTTTTTTATATTGATTTTGCATTCCGCTAGTTTTTTAAATTGGTATGTTTCGCCAGGCCGCGAAGAAATTTAGAGCTGACTATTATCAGCATAACAGTGGGTTATGTAGTGTTCCTGTAGCTCAAGTGGTAGAGCATTGTGTTATGAAGCACAAGGTTGGGGGTTTGATTCCCTGGGAACACATAATAGGTAAAAATTGATAGCCTGAATACACTGTAAATCGCTTTGGATAAAAGCGTCTGCTAAATGCATAAATTTAATTTAACAGTGAAAGCTAACACCATGTTTCCTGATGATATCTACCAAGGGTAACATGTAAAGTGTGAAGAGTAAATAAGAGTATATGTGTGTGTGTACCTTGCTACATGTACTGCATAACGCTCAGTTCAGACTGAGCTGGGTAGATTACTTATGAATTGTAATCAAAAACATATCACAAACTACACTATATGTCTAACTAAACACTAAATTGTAATTTTCAAAACCATTGCTGAAACTAACTACAAGTAAAACAAGATCATATAAATGTATAAGATATATATTACTTAATACTTGATATCATACTTAATATTATAATAATACTTAATATTACTTGCCTCAATCTTATGTTACTGATATTGCTGTTTATTACAAATGGTTGATGCCTTGATTATTGCGCTGGTTATTTTGCATTATTCTGGGAGGTCAGGTGTGGAGGGCATAAAAATACAGTACCATAGCCTCCTGACCTCCCCCTAACATATGTCCATATAAGTAAGTCTACAGTTTTTTGCTGATGTAACCCAAAAGAGCCATTTTTCATTGCATTTTCACATAGCATTTGTTCAGTACTAGAAAAGACTGCAGAAAAGCTGGAGTCATGACCTTTTCCCCCAGTAGAGTGTGGCTACAGAAATGACCAACTGCATAATGTTGAAATGGTAGTTAAACCGCTGTTGACTCTGTGAAACTACAAACCCAGCGCCCTGCTGTTAGGCTCTATGAATCTTTGATGTCCAGTTAACACTGCATAAAGAGAGCTGCAATCCTTTTCATTTGCACAGCTTCTGGCAGGTCTGCTGGCATCACGCAGTACACATTTCATGAAAACTGAAGTCCTTCGGTTCATTGTACTCACTTTACTGCCATTATCTGACTCTATACAGTAAATGTTTACACTTGCTAAGAATACAAGTTATTACAAGATAATAACCTAAAGCAAATGAACACTAAGAGTTTACATTTTCTTAAAATATTTTTTACTTTGTGGTCATTTCAATAAAATGTTGGGGTGGGGGTGGTGGGGGGGGGGGGGGTGCTGTGATGAAGTGACAAAAAAGGTTTATAATACCTACTGAAAGCTCATTTTCATTATGTCATTACAATTGTTTGCAGTAGATGCTTAAGTTAAAAGTGAAGTGTGCTGTGCTGTAGTAATGAAACTTTTTTTTTTTTAGGTTATCCCGGAAGTTAGCATTTTCTTTTTCCTCTCGACAAAAAAATGCTACAGGATTTTTCCATGAACTTTTGTATTATTGCAGAAAATAAGCTCTGCGACCAGCAAAATTTATGATTCTTACACATTTTATCATAAAAATCTTTATAAATTAACACAATTTTTAAGCCTGACAGAAGTAATATTTCAGTCTTAAATTATTTCGCAAATGTGTGATTAAAAACACAGCTGGGCTGAGAATCGGCTGAGATATTTTGAAGCATGTGTGTAACCAAACAGTTGCTGGTTCCCACTGACTATTGAACCTATTGACTTTGGGATGGTGGAATTGCAAAATTGGAAATATTTTATTAATTTTAGTAATTTATTTCCAGGTTTTGGCCTAAAAATATACATATTTTAATATGTAATATCAATCTTTATTTATTTTACCAGAGTGGTTGTGCGAGGTTGAGATTAATTAGGGTACATTCTGTGCACATGCATAATCTGCATTAGCTTGTTTCACACAGCAGAGGTAAGAAACATATATTTTTCATCTAACCAAATCTGATTAATTATGCAAAAACTTAACAAAGACAATGCACACTCTACATGATTTTCTTGCACAATTTCCTTGAGCTGAGCTCACAGCTAAAGTTTTTTTTCTGCTATGAACCCAGTAATTGTGCTAATGGTCCCCTGTTTTTCATGTGAGCGGGTCCCTTTATACAGCAATATTTACAAAGTCACCCATAGTTAATTTGACCACAAAACTCAAACTAGTTGTAAAAATGAAGTCATACTGTATTAAAAAATATATATATTTTCTTAATAATAAGAAAATTAAATGGCATAAAGGTTTGGACAGAAATGTTCAATCTGTATTAGTGATGTTTCTCACATATTACAATCATCTTAAAGTCTTCAAGACCATGACAATCATCTACAGTAGTTATCGGATTACAACTCTTCTCACTCTGGATGCTCTTAACCAACTTCATAACTTCATAATAGAAGGATACTTATTTAAAAAGTATGTTTCGTGTTTTTGTTAGACATTTTTAAATTAAATTTTAGTTTTGTATAGAAATGTACTGTACAGGTCCTTCTCAAAAAATTAGCATATTGTGATAAAAGTTCATTATTTTCCATAATGTAATGATAAAAATTTAACTTTCATATATTTTAGATTCATTGCACACCAACTGAAATATTTCAGGTCTTTTATTGTTTTAATACTGATGATTTTGGCATACAGCTCATGTAAACCCAAAATTCAAAAAATTAGCCTATCATGAAAAGGTTCTCTAAAATGAGTTATTAACCTAATCATCTGAATCAACTAATTAACTCTAAACACCTGCAAAAGATTCCTGAGGCTTTTAAAAACTCCCAGCCTGGTTCATTACTCAAAACCGCAATCATGGGTAAGACTGCCGACCTGACTGCTGTCCAGAAGGCCATCATTGACACCCTCAAGCGAGAGGGTAAGACACAGAAAGAAATTTCTGAACGAATAGGCTGTTCCCAGAGTGCTGTATCAAGGCACCTCAGTGGGAAGTCTGTGGGAAGGAAAAAGTGTGGCAAAAAACGCTGCACAACGAGAAGAGGTGACCGGACCCTGAGGAAGATTGTGGAGAAGGACCGATTCCAGACCTTGGGGGACCTGCGGAAGCAGTGGACTGAGTCTGGAGTAGAAACATCCAGAGCCACCGTGCACAGGCGTGTGCTTTTGAACCAGAAACAGCGGCAGAAGCGCCTGACCTGGGCGACAGAGAAGCAGCACTGGACTGTTGCTCAGTGGTCCAAAGTACTTTTTTCGGATGAAAGCAAATTTTGCATGTCATTCGGAAATCAAGGTGCCAGAGTCTGGAGGAAGACTGGGGAGAAGGAAATGCCAAAATGCCTGAAGTCCAGTGTCGAGTACCCACAGTCAGTGATGGTCTGGGGTGCCATGTCAGCTGCTGGTGTTGGTCCACTGTGTTTTATCAAGGGCAGGGTCAATGCAGCTAGCTATCAGGAGATTTTGGAGCACTTCATGCTTCCATCTGCTGAAAAGCTTTATGGAGATGAAGATTTCGTTTCTCAGCACGACCTGGCACCTGCTCACAGTGCCAAAACCACTGGTAAATGGTTTACTGACCATGGTATTACTGTGCTCAATTGGCCTGCCAACTCTCCTGACCTGAACCCCATAGAGAATCTGTGGGATATTGTGAAGAGAAAGTTTTAACCAATTAAGCAGAAGCAAAATCTAAAAGTTTTTAAAATAATGAGAAACAAGTTCTTCTATCACACTGTAATGCCCCTTGAAACAAAATTTGTTGTATGTGTAGTATCCCCTTTCTTTGTTATTGCACATATTAATTCAGCTGTTAACACACTGTGACATACTTGGAGCTCCACCAAATCAAACATATCAAAGTGAAGACATACCAAACAACTAGGGGGAAGTCTTGGCCTAGTGGTTAGAGAGTTTGATTCGACTGAGGTGCCCTTGAGTAAGGCACCGAACCCCCAACTGCTCCCCGGGCGCCACAGTATAAATGGCTGCCCACTGCTCCGGGTGTGTGTTCACGGTCTGTGTCTATAACATGTACTGTCTCTATAACATGTACGTGTGTGCACTTTGGATGGGTTAAATGCAGAGCACAAATTCTGAGTATGGGTCACCACACTTGGCTGTATGTCACGTCACTCAAAGGTCCTGCCAATAGATCTGCTTGAACTGTAGAATTTTTTATTTTTTTTTTACAGTCTTGTTGCATTCATGCAAAATTAAAGTGATCTGCTGGGAAATATGTAGATGCAAGGTGTGGAGTGGCATTTAATTCAAATCTGCTAGAATGAGTAGAGTCACTCAGTAGGGGCTAGTAGCTATAGTAAAATTTTTATTATTTGAAGCAATAGCAAATTTTTGTAATAGTGCATTAGTCCAAAATGTCAAACACTGCATATGTTTCTTGTAGTTAAAATTAGTTCAAATTAATATTAATACAAAATAAAAATTAAAAAAAAAGACAATTTAAAAATTATAGCACATAAATAAAAATAGTGCATATAATGCAGAAATATTCCATTTAAAACCATAGCTAATTTGTTTTAGCATAACTACTGTATGTAATGCTTATTTTATGTTACATAATAGTTTATCTAAATAAAATACAATAAAAAGCATCATGCCTCATAGTAGTGGTACAGTATGCAGTTATTATCCATAACCATAAGCACAATGGTAATGAGAAAAACTTCAAAGTAACATAAACTCTTTTAAATATCAAATATATCTGAACATTAAACATTAATAGATGTTTCCCTTCACTCAAAAACACATAAAGTAGCATTTCATTTCAATATTTACTCTCCATATCCAGCCATATGCAAAGCATGCTGGGAACTAACAATCACTGCCAAAATAAAACTGCAAAATTGAGCTAATTCTCAATTTTCTTCTTTCCTTATTTTTTTTTTCAATTGAATCAGTTTCTCAATTCAAACCTAAGAACTGCTTAGTTGTCCTTAAAAAATATGAGGAAAACATAATCGCTTGGTTTTATTAGTGAAAAGTTCTCAGTATTTTCTATACAACACTAAAGCACAATTTCTTTAAGAAAATATACACTTTAAGAAATGTATTTTTAATTATCACCTTAATTTTTTAAATTGCAATTATAAGACCCATGGTTCATTTTTTTTTTACAGTGTAATAAAAATATACTTCATATACTGTATATTTATACATAAATGGTGTTACTGTTTCTCAAAATTCATTGCAATGGAAGAAATATTTTTTTGTATCAAGCTCAAACTTCCTATACATATAAAAAGAACATTTGAAATGACATTAGTAGGAATACCAGTGTACACAATACACATCAGTATGAATACAGAATGCAAAAATACACCAATTGAAATGCATAATGTGCATAAAATAGAAATCAAATACAATATGCACCAACAGTGGATACAGTAAGCTTTAAAAAATGTCATGCATTAACTGTCACAAATTTTTATGACATATTGTGAGATTTATGACACTGAAAAATCAAAACGGATAACAGACGATTAGGCCCAAAAGTCAAAATGTTATAATTTAATGCATTTTTTTCTACTACATATTTTATTTATTTATTTTAATCATAACAATTTGAGTAAAAAGTTGAACAAAAGACATGGATAACTAAGTATTTTTATCATAATGAAAGTTTGAGCTGACATGAACAAAACTTGTTGGTTTTGAGAACAATCCAAAGAGCATCTATTGCTTCAATGGTAGCAAGAAAATCTGTCACTAATTTGCATACATTACTGCATAATTTGAATTAATGTATACATTACATACTGTATACTATTGCACAGAATTCATTAAGTACTATTTCATCGTGAATATGGCAATGTAAAGTGGCTGCTGTACTGTATGTAAGGGATAATGTACAGTTTATTTTGCGATGGACCAGCTGAATGTACTGTACATTATTCAGATGGCAGAGTAAATTAGAGCGAGAACACTTAAATTCAGTTCAGGTTTAGTGTTTCATGATCTTTATCTTGTTGATAGTTCATGGATCAATAGTAGCTCATTATCAGTCAGCTCATGGGCTTTGAACTAGACCACACCACCCTATTAAACACCTGTCCAGATATGACATTAAACACATGTCATATAATAAAGGAAATTTTATATTATTTTATTTAAATCAGTATCAATAATGACAACATCATTTTTTTCTCACATTAGTGTAATGAGAATTGAGGCCACCATGGCCATAAAATAAAAGTCACAGTGCACAAAAAAATGTTTTCTTGGTTTAGAATATAATTTATTATTTCTTTGCTTTGGGTAAAACATTACCAGACACGTTCCGTTTTCGTGAGATTCATCCTATTATATCTAATACTATGGCATTTCTTCATTTCAAGTGTGCTTTTATAGTTTCTGCGCCACTGTAAAGGGTTAAAACATATTTGGCCAGACGTCAAATGCTCTCTGATTCCGCACAGGGATCAGATGAGAGAGCTGCACGTTTCTCTGAGTCTCCGGGTCCATGTTGGTTGATCTGCTCTGCTGGGTCATTTCAGGCCACGTCTGTCCGATCACAGAAGCAAACGCTGGTATTACAGGGATATCTAATAAAGGACTTACACACATACTGTGCTGCAGCTTCGAGGTGAGTCATTATTTCCTGTGTTTTACGTCTGTGTGAAGTAAAACGGCAGTGTTTTGCTGTAAAATGTATCCGTGTTAAACATCGAGAGCCAAGTGCAACTCTGTATCGCTCCGACACATAGCTGCTGTTTCTAAACTACGTGAAATGTCATAAAGCTGGTCTATCGTTTCACATTTGTTTTCAAGCGGATGTGGGTTTTGGCACTTTTAGCGTCTTTCGGTAAAACAATTAAAGAGTCGCGAGGGCATTTTTCAACATCACCTTAGCCTACAGTTACCCCGAAGCAAAAATATCTCTTGTTGACATTCTTGTGAATGTTATCTGTAATGTCATTAAAACAACATCCTTCATGTAATGCTAAGTGCAGTGTTGTTGTTGTTGTTGTTGTTGTTGCATTGCTGCTGAAGTTATGGTTGCACGTAAGCGATCACGGTTCGTGCATGCGTGTACCCTTTTAGAAACTTCAGTCAGACGTAACAATAAACTTTTATGACATCCGACCGTTTTTTGCTCTTAATATGTTAGTTAGCCAGTGTTATTTGATTGGCTCACGGGCAAAGCCCATTTCAACATTTTTTGAACATCCGACCGTTTTTTGCTCTTAATATGTTAGTTAGCCAGTGTTATTTTATCTCACCACCAAACAAAAACCAACTTTACCAACCAACAAAAAAAACAAAATAACAACAACATTTTTTGAAGAAATCATTATTTAACAGAACGTTAGTATATTAGCCAAAGACTGCAAAGATTGCAACATTTGCCTTATCGCCTGGTTATGTCTGTAGCGGTATCCTGTCTCATCTCAACCTAGCACCAAGTCGGCGTTAGCAAAAATGTTGCTATTGCAAGTTCATTTCTGTACATTTATTGAACCAGCATATCAAATTCCACGTGCAGGACTGGTAAAACTCACTACGAAACTATCAAGCTGTTAAAAATAATTACGCGGAAGGTACCTGTGCATCCCGGCAAACGTATCTGTCAGAGCGGGTGTTTTCGGCGGCTAACATCTGACCCCAGATCATGTCAACATGCTTATATTTCTACAACAAAAATCAGTAGACTGGTGCAGAAGTTGTGAACTATCGTTAGCCTTTTATTAGCCTAATTGTTAATAGGCCCTTATACTGTATTTTTTTCACGAGGCTTAAGTAACGTTCGTGTTTTTTGACAACAACCTGTCAGATCTAACTGTTTAACTTTTTTTTGCAACTATTAAGAACGCCGGCTCGCAATTGCAGGTTCGCTGCTTAGAGCACCACATGTAAAATGCAAAATGTATACTGTTATACATGAAATACCCAGATGTCCTAACCGCAGTCGTTCTCAATTCCAGTCCTGGGTTACCACTGCTTTGCATATTAACCGCAGTCGTTCTCAATTCCAGTCCTCTTTTACCACATCTTTTAATATTCTCTAAAACTCTCATAAAACTCAAAATCAATAAAAACCAACAAAACCCAACCCAAGTGAATCCATAAGAAAAATAAACATATTAAAAACACAAATATTTAAAAACCAATAAACACTTTTCTCTCACTTCCGTTATCTGTCGTACGCAGAAGTCGTTCCGGCGGATGACGCAACACGTATGCGCAGTGAACGCGCCTCTGAGATATGCTAGTCTCGCGAGTTTGTTTATAGGAGCAAACGAAGCAAAGTTTCTTTACTTTAGCAAAGGAAAACCAGTCTCCTCTTGGTTTATATCGAAATTCTCCTACATTTTTATTTGCAAATCCTCGGTTTGTAGTTCTAATTCATGCCCGGTGTTTTGTTTTGTTCTCTCTCCACGTTTGTCACTAATCACGCAACGCCAGCGTCTTACGTCATCTGCCTGAAACGGTCTCAGCATATGATAGATAATGGAAGTGAGAAAAAAAGTGTTTATTATGTTTGAAATATGGATTTTTTTTTGACAAATGCATGAATTCACTACAGGAGGCCTTAATTCACCCCCTGGAGTCGTGTGAGGCACGTTTATTATAATTGCGCACGCTTTATTTGATGACTTGTGGACTTTTCAACTGCAACACCCGCTGACCGTAATGATAGAGCTTGAAATAGCCAGGACAATCTGTAATATACTGACTGCGACTGGGTTCGTCTGAAAGAAGAAAGTTATATACACCTAGGATGCCTCGAGGGTGAGTAAAAGACAGTCTAATTTTCATTTTTGGGTGAACTAACTCTTTAAAGGGATAGTTCACCCAAAAATGAAAATTCTGTCATTAATTACTCAACCTCAAGTCGTTCCAAACACATAAGATCTTTGTTCATCTTTGGAACACAAGTTAAGATATTTTTTGATGAAATCCAAGAGCTTTCTCACCCTGCGTAGACAGCAAGGTAACTACCACATTCAAGGCCCAGAATGGTACCAAGAACATAAACAAAATAGTCCATGTGACATCAGTGGTTCAATTGTAATTTTATGAAGCTATGATAATACTTTTATGTGCAAAAAAAAAAAAAAAAGCCGACTTTATTCAAAATTTTTCTCCCCCAAGTTACCATCTACCACCATTATCGGAAGCACCACAACACATGCACGTGGTTTTCTCTGCTTCGTCAGCAGCCTCACGTGCATGCGTCGTGTTACTCTTGATAACGGCTGTAGATGGAAAGCTCTCGGATTTCATCCAAAATATCTTAATTTGAGTTACGAAGCTGAATGAAAGTTAATGAAGGGCTTGGAACAACATGAGGGTGAGTAATTAATGACAGAATCTTAATTTTTGGTGAACTATCCCTTTAAGCCATGCTCCGACTACAAGAGTTTTAAAATCCTGACAGACTATGAAATCTGGTTGCAGCACATACATAAGAAGAATCTTCACAGATTTTCTTCCCTCAAATCTTAAACATGCACACACTACAAGATTTGAAAATTGTGGCGCATCACTCACTACAAGATATTACGATTATTATCATGCCATTATTATCAAGGGAGCACCTCACATGATCTCATGCAGCATATCGTCATTGCTGTTTTGTCAACTAATGTTTACAAATGTTAACTAGCATGCTAGCGATTTCACCCAAGCGCTTCTCTTTGTCCTTATGGTTGTGGTACATTGTCTACATATTCTACAGACAGTTGTGCTATTGCCATGTACTGCGCTCATCTGTCCACACTCATCAAAATCGAATGCGATTAATATGCGATTTATGAACACGATATTGCCTAATTGTCAGTGAACTACGGCTCTGTGTAGTGAATGCCACTCAATCTGAAAGCAGCCTACCAAGAGGCGTTTCAAAGATGGCTGCAAAGTGAAATGACTTGTCTTAGGCTGCGTTTACACTTGGCATTAACATGCGACCTGTATCCGAATGTTGTCCACATACACATTGAAAAGACAAGTGTAAACGCACTTGTGATCGGAAAGTTATCTGATCAGCCTGTCCTGGTCCAGAGGTAGTCGAGGACTCATTGTGATCGGATCTCAGTGTAATGTAAACTCAAAACACAAACCGAGCCATCATTCCAACACTCAAATCACAAAAAAACAAAAAACGATTCCCCCTCTCTCACGAACTGTCAGAAAAAAAGATGGAAAACACCCGTGTGTAGACTAGTGAGACTCCTACACTTATCTTTGATTTGTAAAATGTCCCATGACTGAAAATGCTTTTCAAAAGAAAACCCACCACTTCAGGTTGACTTTGCAGACTTATTTAAATATTGCACGGGAAAGACAGATCTGATCGGTTATCCAGATAGAAAAGTCAGTTCATGTTGCCAAGTGTGCGCCGTGTTCTGATTGACTGATGATCTGATCTGCTTGCTCGGATCACGGTGATCGCATGTTAATGCCAAGTGTAAACGCAGCCTTATAGGGGCTTTGCAAAGGATAAATGGATTTCCAGTGCATACAGTAACTCTACTACTAGATATATTTATGGAGATGAGAAAAAATAAAGAATAAAAAAACCTGTACATTTATGATCAGCTGTTCGTCCATCTTGGCTGAGCTTTTAATCTCTATTTGAGTGCGCTTGTCACGCGTCTAGATTTAAAATAACTAAGTTGAGCGTGCAAAAAACACATCATGAAGAGCCTATGAATTTCATACATGCTCGTTCGGTGTGCGCAAGAACGTTTGCTCCCACTGACGATCCCTCATGTGCTGCAGGATATGGTAATTACACGGTACAAAGACCGGGTATGTCTGTGTGTGCAATTACACTTTTTTTTTTTTTTTTTATTTATAAGTACAGTTAACCTCATCAACAAAAATAAATCGCAATCTATACCCCAACACCTAAATCAAAAACACAAATAACACAATTACACTTTTTTTTGTATTTCCTACAGATTTTTCTGTAACGAGCAGATCCATTAAAAATGACCCAAAAAACTAAATGAATATTTGATTATTAAAGTGTTAATTTTTTCATAAAAATGTTATATTTCTGATGCATTTCAAATGGTGTAGTAGAGGAATTGTGTGGTAAATGGATTAAAAAGTATTTCATATCCCCATTAAAAACCGAATAATCTGCATCAAAATGAATTTTAATAAATAATATTATTGTTAAGTCACACATATTATTTGTTGTTTGTCACATGTAGTAGACCATTTTTGTACCGTGGGTAATGTTTGTGCCGAGGATTTCCACCCAGCTACTGTACCACCGCAAGTATATTTCAAATCCATGGGAAGCACTGGTATCCAAAACAACAACAACAACAAAAAAACTATTCAAATTTCAGTGTGCCCATTAAACTGGAAGTGATTGGAACATGATGTTTCTTCCAAAAGTTATAACGTTATTACACAAAAATATATAATGCAAAAATAACTATTAAGATGATATCTAGGCTAGATGCTGTTTGCTGAATTAAGTTAAGCAGCATGTTAAGTTCATATGACTACAGAGTACATACTACCGATTAAAATGTGTATCACTGAATACAGCACACTGTTTCAACATAGTATAAAATACATAAAAAAGTAGGCATTATACATAAAGTATACAATATACAGTACTGGTCGGTATGCAGAAAGCAGTATGCTAGTATTCTATTCTAAACATAAGAAATACCCAAATCTACTGTAATGAATGCAGTCATTCAATAAGGTGTGTGTCAGAGCAGGCGATGCTGTGTAAGGTTTTTTTTTTTTTTTTTTTTTTGTTGTTGTTGTGTGTGTGTGTGTGTTTAATTAAATAAGTGATGCCTGGGCAAAGTTGCAGTCAGTGAGGTGACACTGAAATCTTGGCAGGGGATGTTGAAATATGGATACTATTAGGCCTAGTTTCACAGACAGGGTTTAGATTAATCCAGGGCTAAGCCATAGTTCAATTAGGACATTCAAGTAGCTTTTATAAACGTGCCTCAGAAAGAAACACTACTGTGTGTGCATCCTGAGACGAATCAATGAAGACACTTACATATTTTAAGATCTATCAGTGCAAGTTTCTTTCAGATAAAACCGCTCAGATATGCATTTTTAGTCTGGTACTAGTCTTAAGCCTGGTCTGTGAAACCAGGGCTTAGTGTTGCTCTTGACTCTCTGTAGATGAGATTTTCTCTGCAGCTGGAAGGTTATTTCAGGTCAGCTCAGCTGTGTGCCATGAATAAAGTTCAATCCATTTAAAAGCCTGGGCAAAGTTGCAGTCAGTGAGGTGACACTGAAATCTTGGTAATGAAGTGCGTTTCATGTCAATTTCCCATTTAACTGCAACATTTTGTTAATGTAATTGCATTGGAGAAGGGGCTCTAAAGATGATGCTGTCTATCAGTGGCCTGTACTGACTTCAGGAATATAAACCCCCCTCACAGCTTTGTAGGGTGTCCCTGCTTTCCCGGTCCCAGAGCGTTCTGTTTTTAATAGGTAGATTCTAATAGAACTTGTGTAAAAATGTCTTAATTAAATGAACCATAGTCATAAAGCATAATAAAAATAAAAAGAAAAAAACAAAAAAATAATAAAAATAAAATAAATAAAACACTAAAAATAGAAACATTTAATTTGTTTACCTACATGTCTGTGTGACCAATGACATCAGAGAACTGTGAACATGCAAATCTCTTTTTTTTTAATAGTAATACATTTTTAGAATCTGATTATGTAATCCTGATTTCATGTAATCAGTTACTACCCAGCACTGGAAGTATGCGACCCAACAGGTATCAGGCCAAGGGGGACCACACTTCTTCTGACTCACTCTCACCATGCTTGCCACAGCCCTGACAGGATGTATAACGATTAGAGACAGTATAATCATCTTTACACTTTTTTGCAAGCCTGTTGCTCAATAGGTTTTACCAACCGTGTAAACGTGTCTGACATTAAAAGAGGGTCAGTCTTTATTGGGTGTAATGGTTTCTTAGTTTTGTTTATGGTATGTTATGGTTATTCATATAGGTTGTGGGCTATTTATATATAAAAAAAGAAAGCTGAAAAGTAATATCAGAAAACATATAGATACAGTATCTCTATACAAACACCATTTATGAATCATTTTGTGTTCCATTCTCTTCTATTAAATTCATGTGAACAGATTATGGTCAATACGCAAGCTGCATATTGTCAATTTCAAGTGTGGTGACTTTGGCAGTTTAGCAGCATCCTGAGCCATGCAGATAGAATCAGATGTCAAAAAAACAAATTACAGATTTGGGTTACTTGTTGCTTGTGCTTAGTGGACCATCGCATACTGTAATCACTGTTTGTCTTTCCACAAAAATTAAACACACCAAAAAAAACAAAACAAAACAACATATCTTAACAAATACACCCAAAAACACGCAGATCTTCCACTGCCTTTTTTTTAATCCTCTTTCTTGTGCCATTCAGAATTTTTCATGAACGTGTCACATTTTCATGTCTTTCAAAGGAGCTTAGCCATTCCTTAATCTCTTCTTGAGGTTGCCCACATAGTAATTACAGCATTTGTTTTTGCTATCAAATTCCAATAGTACTATATCTGTGGTATGTTTGGAATAGCGTGCTTACATACTACTCGTACTGTTTTGCAGTGTGTGTACAGTAAGCAGATTTTCCGTGTGAATTGAATACCCTGATGACCAAATAGAATTGCCAAAATGTGGAGTACACACCCAGAGTACACTGCATTGCATTGTGGGACACACAGTTCCACACAAAGTGTCCAACACTTGGCAGTGTGAAGGATGTATTTTAGTTACACATTTTGTAACATCTACTCATTGGACCTACACGAAATTGAATATGAATGCAAAAAATCATTAGACAGACATTGATAAATAGTGAGGTGTTGCAACATGTAGTGTACTATAGTGTACAATTTATTTATTAAAATATTAATGAAAAAAAATTCCAACTGTGTGGACCACAGTCCATACCATTTATTAAAAGTACAGTTATATGCAGTAAACAGTATTTTTACCTTCATTCTAGTGATAATTAATTCAAGTTATTCTAAATGAAAGAGGATTTGTCCATAAGTAATTTGCATCAAATTTAAAAAACATACCCAAATAAAGACTCCCTGTACAACTTCACCATTTTCTCCACTCTTGCTCTAACCTGAGTGGAAAACTCAGCAAGATATTTGAGTAAATCAAGTGTGATTCTCAGATCCGGTTAACACAATAAATAGGCTACATTTCATATTGTTATTAGAGATGCACCAATCGATCGGCCAGGGATCGTAATCGGATGATTTTCTGCATGATCGTTCACTCTTGCATCTTTCTGATTTACATTTATGTCACAGGCGTGCTTGCAGTCGCATGCAAACATGTCACTGGCGTGGACGTTTTTTAAGAAGAAAGACACTAAGTTTGCTATTTGTAAAACTTGTAAGGCTAAAATATCTACTACTACTAATAAATAATCTGTGGGGGAACGACCTGCCATTTAATGTTTAAGTAGCATTTTGCCTATACATATATTATTTCTTTGTAATTTTTACAAGGCTGTGGCCTAATGGTAGAGAGTTGGACTTGTAACCTGAAGGTTGCAGGTTCGAGTCTCGGTGCTGGCAGGAGTTGTAGGTGGGAGGGAGTGTGAATGAACAGCGCTCTCTTCCACCCTCAATACCCATGACTGAAGTGCCCTTGAGCAAGGCACTGAACCCCCAGTTGCTCCCCGGGAGCTGGATATAGCCGCCCACTGCTCCGGGTGTGTGTTCACTTCTCACTGCTGTGTGTGTGCAGAGCGCCAATTCAGAGTATGGGTTACCATACTTGGCAAATGTCATGACTTAGAAACTTACTTAGATATTGTGGATCTGTAAAGTTGGAAATGACTTGTTTGTTATGTGTGTGGTGTTGTGTTTTTGTGTGTTGAAGCTGCCATGAAAATGTAACTACCTGTAAAGGATTAATAAAGTATCTGCTAGGGCTGGAACGATATGGACAAAATTTCATATCTCGATTTTCATGCCAGATATCTCGATATCGATACAATACGGCCGCCCCCGGTTGTTCGTTGTTTTTTTGTGTATACACATACAGAATCTGAATTAAAAATGTGTTTGATTTAAGCCTATATTTCAAAATTTTTGTGTCAGAAAATGTATTGTTTTTAAGCCTTTCGCACGTACGATCACACAGGTGTAATCAGTGTAGGCTGGTCCCTGGAGCGTACGATCAAGTGCATCACATGATCAACTGCTAAATTCAAATGTTGAATTTAGCCAGAGACAGGCGCGCTCAGAGCTGTCATATATCACAACTTTTCAGTGTTTTTCAACCACATACTGTTTATTTTAGGTTTCAAACATATAAATTCACATAAGTACTAAAAAAACAATACATTTAGAGTTTGTAAAATACACACTGATGTCTATGGAAGAGGTAATAATAATCCTTACATCATAATTCGACACGTTTTGTTCATATCAGATACACATTGTGTAAGTAACTTCAATGTTTACTCTATTCTATTCCCAGTTCACCATCCACTTACTTTTATGTATTTCGGGAGAAGTGGATGAATTCACGTGTTGTAAACATAGAGGTTGTAAATCCAACAGATCCGATTCTCTGAACTGCGTCTGCGGCACAAACTAACACGGCGGGCGCCCATCGCGCATACAGCTCAACTAACGCGATCGTTATAAAGGTGTTTAAACAACAATATACTTCCACTTGCATGTATTTGACAATCGGAATATCAGATATTTCATGCCATAGCTAAAACATGTGAATATTCTGAATAAAAAAGGAAAAGAAAATGACATAAAAGCAGATCATCATTCATTCAGCGCTGTTGCTGCTGCGGTGTGTCACGTGACAAGCAATGACGCGTCACCGTAGAAACGCCGCCCCCCCTCTCACAATATAGTTCCCACGTCCCTAGTAGTGTGTGCGCGCGCTGCTTTAGCGGTGCATTTAAGGGCACTCGTAAAACTGATGTTTGTTGTGACTGCCAGAGTTGTATGCAGGGCGAGTGCGGAGAGGGGAATCTCTATATCGTTGCGCTATTTGTAAAACTTGTAAGGCTAAAATATCTACTACTACTAATAACAATATAGGTAGGCCTTGACTGCATTTAATCTACTACTACTAATAACAATATAGGTAGGCCTTGACTGCATTTACAGATGTCAGAGCTCTCCTCTTTTGTCTGCTTCAGCTCAACCCCAGGTCACAATTATTCATACAATATAATAGAAATAACCATTTATTTCCACAAAGTCAGTGTGCTTGTATTTATGATGCTGTACAGAGTGCCAACCTTTTACGAACTCTAATTACATGGTTGTATTCATGTATGGTTGTATTTATGATTTATGTGTTCTTACCTTAACCTCCCTTGTTCCTAAAATCATGTCTGGCATTTTTATTTTGCTGACCTTGAGTTTCAGTGACTGTAAATCAATAATTCTTCAAATTCCTCTGGATTTCTGCATTCTAATAGATAAGTCGTATTCAGTTGGCAGAGATTGTTTTCTGTTTCATAAAGGAATGGATTTAACTGCAGAATGGATTTAATCTTATTAGGAAACCATTTTGGTGGCCTTTCTTTTATGTCTTGTTCAATTCAGCGCTGTTTAAAAGGCCTTTGAAAGGTTCTCTGTAAGATTCAGTTTTTGAAAGTGAAAGCATTCTAATTCCATAACAAAATACAAAATTAAAATCTAAAAGAATATCACAACAAAAACACAAACCAAAACAAAATAAATACACCCACCTCACCAAACAAACATCAGTGTTTCGTTCCTGATTTTTGAACGAATCAATTAAGTGAATGATGCAAATTATTTACTATGGTGCACCACATCTTTAAATTGTCATGGCTAAATAATTGTGTGTAGACTAGGGGCACCCAAACCCAGAAGCTATGAGTCCAGAAGCTGCTTAACATAATTACTGTTAATGTACATAGTGACTTCAACCATGGCTAAATAATTGTGTGTAGACTAGGGGTAGGTGATCTGAGGATTTTATATTTTGATAAAGCTTGATCTACTTTTCAAGTGAATCGTAGAGATTGTGATCTTATCTCCTCAAAATAGTTAAAACTACAGCAATGGCTGCCTATTAGATGACTATGCAACATTAAAGATCCAGCAGTATATTTAACAGTGGACCTGATGAGTTTGGAGATCACCTTGCAAGAGGTCAGACACCATCCCTTCATACAGAATGCAGATCCAGATCCTCAGATTCCCAGCTCCATGTTGGTGCTGCTTCTCTTCAGTTCAGGGCATGGGGTACTTTTATCCATGTTTGCACCAAAACCATCTGGGTGTAACATTAAAGATCCAGCAGTATATTTAACAGTGGGCATGGGGTACTTTTATCCATGTTTGCACCAAAACCATCTGGGTGTTTTTTTTTTTTTTTTCTGACCGTAGAAGCCAGTCACATTTGAAGTTCCAGTCGTGTCTGACAACTGAATGTAGTTTGTTTTTGGATGAACGAAAATGATTTTTCTTGATACCCTGCTGAATAACATGCTGTGATGTAGTGGCGGTTTGATTATTATTTTTTTTTTTTTAGGCTTTCTGACCCCAAGACTCAACTAATCTATGCATTTCTTCAGCTGTGGTTCTTGGAGAGTCTTTGGCCACTCAAACTCTCCTCCTCACTGTGCATTAGGACGATATAGACCAGGCAGATTTGTAACATCTTTAGTTGATTGGAACTTCTTAATTATTGCCCTTATGGTGGAATGGGGATTTTCAATGCTTTAGCTATTGTCTTACATCCAAATCACAACAATCTAATCACAAAAATCATAACCATAACATCAGAACTATACTCCTTGTTATGTACACATAATGAAGGATACATAAGGGAATTTGGCCTTTATGCTCCCCATATTTATAATCTTGTGGAACAGTCATGGCTTGAGAGTTTCATGCTCCTAGTCACCCTGGTGTGTTAAAAAAATGTAAATATGAATTAGACCTGGGCGATAAAACTGACCGATATTTATCATGGTAAACCATCATCGATAACGATAGAAAACATGTTTGATATATCGCATGATAGTTTCATGCTTTTTTCATTTAATGGTGCTTGTTATGAGTGACAAGCAGACAGTCGACAGAACACACAAACACATGCTGAAATGAGTGCTGTGCCTGTCTGCGATGATTAGACTTTTAAAAAAAAGCTATATAATATTAGCACGAGATGCGGTGATGATGTACGTGTCATCGTTGCATTTGAACGTTTTTTTGGTTAGTGGTTAGGTTAAAACCGAAACCAGTACCTTGTCCAAATACCCACATGTGCGGTCTTTGCACTTGACCACTTCACTACTTGTATGACATATTTCCTGTATTTGGCCCAAGTGTTCAAGTGAGGAGGAAGACCACAAGTGTGTGTACATCTTTTCATTACCTGATGGGACACATTTAAAGTGTTGTAAAAACACAAGTTTTCATTTTTATTTTCAATATTTTGCATTTTAAAATCAACTTATAAATGTCTGTTCAGTAGTCCCCATAACAGATGACCCTATTTCGTTTCTGGTGCTTCTAATTAAGTGATAAAAAGCAGTTGCAAATGTTGTATACAATAAATATACTCACATCTTCACCAATAAAACGTGTAGCACATTGTTTTACTACTAAATTATATGTAATATCTAATTATTCTTAATAATTAACTTTCATTGGAAAGGTTTCTATGACTTGGCAATTTACAAAATTATATTTGATTTATAAAAATTAGTTTAGACTTTTTTTTTTTTTTTTTTTTTTTTATAGACAGCCGTTATTTCATTGCACTGAATAAACAGTTTAATGAGATGCAATATTTTGCTCTTTGTGCCCTCCTGTGGCCTCAGGAGACAGGCCAAATGTTTCTTAAACACTTATTTAAGCTGCATATAAAGTATAAGAAGGAGATATTTACATTTTATTTTGTTATTTTGTTTTATTAGTTATTTTGTTTAAGACTAAATAAGTTGTTGTTTGTATTGATAAATTGGGTAAATTAAAAATACAGTGGTTAAATTTAAACCTTTTTCTACTGCTCTGTTTAAAAAAAGGTCCTATATCTATATCGAACAATGTGAAACATTATATCATGATACATTTTTTAGCTATATCGCCCAGTCCTCATATGAATGCCGATATACTTCAGAGATATTTTATTCATTATAAAATAATAATTTTGGCAAACATGCATTGGAGAAAAAAACATTTATTTCATAATGTGAGTTTCCCCCCACTTTCAATTGTTTTACTTCAGTGAAATGTCAGAATATTTTGAATGAAATATCAAAAAGATAAATTATGCAGACTTTTCACAGCTGCCTTTGCTCGTATTTACCAAGGAAGCTAATATTAGTGGAGGACACTGTAAATGTCTCTTGGCATCTGCCGTGTTTATTGAACCATTCTGATAAGAGTAAATCGAGAGCCAGCGAGAACCTCACTTAATTGGCTACAAGAAGGTAGACCAGCCTTCCCCTCATGCTTGCAAAACTCAGTGAGTGAGAGAATCGTGCCAAAACTGCAAGCACAGCTGAAAGAAAGACGGAACTGTACATATCAGGTTATTTCTGGAACATTTTGCCTTATGTACAAAAGTCATTTACAGAGGGTTCTACATGCTCAAGCAATTTTGCTGTTCTTTAAGCTGTTGTTTTCCCTTGCAAATTGCTGTTTACAGGCTTGCAATGCTTTTGGCCATTTTTGGAAACACAATGAAAACACAATTTTTTTTATGCTTAAAACACGATTTACACCTTTACGAAGCTTCTCAATTTAATTTATTATTACAATCTTATGTACACGTCTACAGATGTTACCCTGCACATGCAAACCTTTTTGGCAACATTTTACCTTTATAGACATCTATTTCACCAATGGGGACTTCCAAAGAAATGGGTCCAGTTATGCATTGGGAAATCAAATTTGCTGAATTCAAACTGGCCTTCTTCCACTTCCACACCCTCAAACCAGAGCTTGCAGAATCCACATATCAGAACTTTTTTTTGGTCTGGAAGTGCCCAAAGTTATTATGGCAACAGTGTGGATACACTAGATGTTCACCACCAGACTATCTGTACAAACAGATAACATTTCATCACTTGAACAGTGGAGAGTTAGTGAAAAAATATCAGATTTGAAAACCACATCGGAATTGGGTGTAGTGTGCACAAGGCCTAAGGCATTGAGCGCTCATGTTTCTAAGGCCAGAAGGTTTTTTCCTTGTCGTTGTCAGATAAGACATAGGCAAATTGGCATCAGTCTAACAGTCTCTTCCCCTGCTCATTTATTCATTCATTGTCTTATCTCTATTCTTTCTCTTTCTTACGTCATCAGCCTTTCCTGCGGTAATGTATCTGCACCTTTGACTGGCCTGCAAGTTCTATATGTCTATCATTCTTCTATCATTTTAATTGGCTGGGCCGTTAATAATTATGCAACACTGGAAAAAAGCAGATTTATGCCAGCCTTGAAAACAGTTTTTAGATAAGACCTCAGAGCTAAAGCATCTCCTCATTTCTTAACATCTTATGCAACCTCTGTGCGGAGATAAGTATAATTTTTTTTATAATTTATAATATTTGAAAGTAGGTTTTTGTTATGCCAGTTTTCATAAGGTGGACAGGGCGAGTGTATAAAGTATTTGGTGTTTATTTAGCCTCTAATTGATATCCTGTTATAAAGCTGTACACTAGATGAGGTAAAATAAAACATGCATACGAGTCGATATTCAACTGATTTGTGCTTATTTGTGTAAGAGCAACTTCTGATGAAATAAAATACATTTTCTGATGAATAAAAAAATTAATTCCCAAAGTACAACTATCATTGCAATTAAAATTGAGCAAAATATTTTGTTTTTTTGTTTGTATAGCACTTTAACCAGTATACAGTAAGATGAAAATATGACAAAAATGTGTAACTTTCCACTGACTGAAACTAGACTAAAATGCTCAGACATTTAGTCGACTAAAACTTGACTAAAACTAAAACAGGACAAGTTGACTAAAAATGATTAAAAACTAAAAGTTACATTTGAAACAGGTCTAAGACTAAATTAAAAATAGCTGACAAAATGAATACTAGTGTTATCTCCTCTTCTGAAGAGTGCAGTGCAGGTAATAAGAATGTGGCCATTTGAAAGCAGCTGCCTGTAAATCAGAAACTGTAGCACACGGCTCCCAAACAGAGTCACTCAGTGCTGCAGATACTCTAGAATATATCTAGACTTTTCTACTGATAAAAGTCTGGTAAAGGGATGGTTTTCTGTCAATGTTTTTATAGTGCTTAATACAGTACATATTGTTTAAAAGCAGCTTCACTGTATTAAACAGGAAAGCAGAATCAATGATGCCAACTACAGAAATGAGACAAATCCAAATTCTGCTGTAAAGCAGCTGTGGCAAGACAATAGTGGATTTATTCAGCTCCATTAAGTTCAATAAACATAAAAAAGTTCATTAATTATGAAATAAGTGTTCAATTCAGCTATAAGCAGCTGCACTGAAGACAGAAATGTTGTTATTCTACGTGCACCGATAAAGATTTAATTGATTTCAAAACTTTAAAGGATTGTTTAAGTTTTCTGTGGTTGACTTCAAAAAAAACTCAGATTTGGACTTTCTAATCATCAAAGTACACTTGTTTCTTACAGTTCTAAATGCAGTCCAATCAGCAGAAGAGTCGGAAAATCTGGCTTGTGCCCACATTTTATTTCTCAAATGATTAGCTCTGATAGGCTGTCTGAAAACCAATGATTGTCCTTACCACTGATCCTAAACTTTTTGATTGGTACATATTTATTTACAATGGAAATAAAATTTGAATGAAAAAAATCCCATGCCATTTCAGCATCCGAAAACAAAAAGACACCCTGCTGAGTTCACTATGATACAGATCATGCAGAAAAGCTTGTTGTTCAAAACTTTTGAAATGTCTTTTTTAGGATCATGCGTGGTTTTTACCTTAGGGATTTTTGTATTTCTTACACAGCGACTGCACAATGGTCACTGACATCATTACAAAATACGACTGGTTGAGGTATATTTATGAACTGAGTTTGTTACTAGATGAGATCTAGGAGAGTAGATTTTATTTCTGCTTTGGGATTTATTCTTGTCGGTTCATTAAAAAGTTGCACTAAATTTAAGTCATTACATAAGTCTTTAAAACAATCAGAGTTCCCAGACAGCCAGTCCCAATTCATATCACCCATAAGAATAAATTCAGAGTCATTAATTTTATGTAATATTTCGGATATAGATTGGAAAGCATCCTTTGAAGCAGATGGAGGTCTATAGCACACAACTACTGTAATATCAGCGTCTTTTTGTTAAATCTTGAGGTTGGCCTTTGTGATTTTGCATTAGATTAGTTTGCATCATATATCACAGATAGTAGTTTTTCTTTGGCCTTTGTGATATTGCATTAGATTAGTTTGCATCATATATCACAGATAGTAGTTTTTCTGTGGAAATTGGTGAATTTTCATCAAAGTCAGTTCCCATCACTAGTGGGGTACCCCAGATTTCAGATCTTCTCCATTCCTTTTCTCCTGTGATAATGCTTATATCCTCCTCCCAGTTGTTATTGATTGTTCCAAAATTTTGATTAAAATCTAAAGGTGACAGGGCTTTTTCACTTCTTGGTCCTAATCTCTAGAACTCTTTACCTTTTATATATATATATTAATTTTTTTTTATTTTTTTTTTTATTTATTTTTTTTTTGACAAAGTTTTGTCAACCAAGGTTTTTACCCCCGGCGAAAACGAGACTATGACGATGTGATATTAAGGTCATTAAATGATAACTGAGACTAAATGAACATGCAATATCATTGATGAAAAAAAGACAAGACTAAAATGCAGTTAAAACAACAAAAACTTTACCAAAACCGGTCCCACTTTATATTAAGTGACCTTAACTACTATGTACTTGCATCAAAAAGTAAGTACAATGTACATATTGTATTGCAAAACACTTTTGCTGCTATTGAGGTACACGGTAAGGTTAGGGACAGGTTTGGTGGTATGGGTAGGTTTAAGGGTGGGTTAGGGTGTAAGGGATGGGTCAACAGTGTAATTATAAATGTAATTACAGAAATGAATAACAGATGAAATTACATGCAGGTATTGGCATACAATTACAATATAAAAACATGTATACACAAAAAGTGCAATGTACCAAATTATTAATTTAAATGTAAGTCACAGTAGTAAAGGCCACTTAATATAACGAGGGGGACCCCCAAAACTTTTTATTTTTGTTGAAAAAAGTGGAGCAAAACCATTTCAAACTGCTGTACAAGACTCTATTATGCGAGTGTTCATGTTTGCAGTTGCCAGATATCAAGAGCTCAAATCCCCCAATCAGAACTTTTCTGTTAAACGGATACATATGTTACTCTGCCCGGCTTTTTGCTTTATGCAAACTGGCAACCATTCACACACACTCTCTCTGCGGAAGCAACGTGATCTGAAAACACCGACATATAGTAGGAGTTTAGCAATCTCCATTTGAGGTAATCTGCTTAAAGGAAAGTGTCATTCAGCCAGATAATTTATAATATTTGAAAGTAGGTTTTTGTTATGTGCCCAGTTTTCCTAAGGTAGACAGGCAGTTTAAAAGAAGCATTGGTTTTATTTAAGCCTCTATTGATATCCTGATTATAAATCCTTTACACTAGATTGAGGTAACAATAAACATGCATACTAGTGATATTCAAAACTGATTTGTGCTTATTGGTTTAAGAGCAACTTCTGATGAAATAAAATACATTTTTCTGATAATAAAAAATAAATTTCCCAAATGACAACTATCTTGCAATTAAAATTGAGCAAAATATATTTGTTTTTTGTTGTGTATAGCACTTTTACCCAGTATATAGGTAAGACGAAAATATGACAAAAATGTGTAACTTTTCCACTGACTGAAAACTAGACTATCAAAATGCTCAGACATTTAGTCGACTAAAACTTGACTAAAAAGCTAAAACAGGACAAGTTGACTAAATATGGATTTAAAACCTAAAAGTTACATTTGAAACAGGTCTAAGACTAAATTAAAAATAGCTGACCAAAATGAATACTAGTGTTATCTCCTCTTCTGGAAGAGTGCAGTGCAGGTAATAAGAATGTGGCCATTTGAAGAGCAGCTGCCTGTAAATCAGAAACTGTAGCACCACGGCTCCCAAACAGAGTCACTCAGTGCTGCAGATACCTAGAATATATCTAGACTTTTCTACTGATAAAAGTCTGGTAAAGGGATGATTTTCTGTCAAGGTTTTATAGTGCTTAATACAGTACATATTTTTTAAAAGCAGCTTCACTGTATTAAACCGGGAAAGCAGAATCAATGATGCCAACTACAGAAATGAGACAAATCCAAATTTCTGCTGTAAAGCAGCTGTGGCAAGACAATAGTGGATTTATTCAGCTCCATTAAGTTCAATAAACATAAAAAAGTTCATTAATTATGAAATAAGTTCAATTCAGCTATAAGCAGCTGCACTGAAGACAGTAATGTTGTTATTCTGCTCGGGTCCGTTCAATTGTTGAACTTTTCAAGTGTTGATTTTGCAAAATTCATCAGAAAGCATAAGATGCTGCAAAGCAGGGTAATAAAAATGATGTTCAGTGTAATGTAGTAAGTCCCAGTAGTGCTGTAAACAGCAGCTGAAGAGGAAAGCTTTCAGTGTAGTCAATCTCTAAAGCCTTACAGCCAAACATCTTCACTATTTCTCACTGATACCAGTAAATAGTACTGTTTCACAGAACATGTATTTTAAGAGCTGATTTTATGATGAAATAACATCATGGTACTGAATGATAGACATATTCAAACACTAAGCTTTTAACATTATAATGTAATGTGCTTACACAAATACCATGACAGTATCTAACAATATCTAACAGTCATTTGTGCAGTGTAAGCCTTGTTTCTGCTATTAGGTTTTTGATTATACTATAGTGGCCAAGGAGCAGTTGGGAGAGTTGCTTAAATGAGGTCCAAATGATTGACTGAAGTATGGCAGCATGGGAAATTTTTCATAACTACTTGATGTCCCAGTTTGCAGCTGTGCACACCAACTGTAAACCTACTTGCAAATAACACACACATTCACAAACACTGCATACAGATGCTGCACTTCAGAACATTGGCCAGAACTGGGATCGATTTTACATACTGTATATAAGAAGCAAATGTTCCCTTTCGAGGGAACTCGAACTGTGTCCTCTATTGGTCGATATGGGAAATGACTTAAGCGTGACCGGTGTCTGAGGCACATGTCTAAACACGACAATAACATTGGCTGGTGACAGCCTATGACGTCTCTACTGCCGTGACCATAGTATAAAAGGACGCTGGGAGAATACGTCATCCTCTTCTTCGTCTTCACTGCCGTTTGTTTATGCAAGCAGCTAAGCATGACTAGGAGTGCAGGAGTGCATCATCAGAGGCTTTGCTCTTATAACAGGTTTCACACAACCCATGTGCTGTGTATGGGTGAGAAGAATGCACATTCAGCTCTCAAGTGAGTTGAATGTGCTCATTGCACTCACTGCACTTATTTCTTTGTGGATAGGTGTGAATTTAGGGCTGTGACGGACGCAGATTTTTTATTTTTATTTTTTTTACCAATATTGCGATTTAATATGCGATTTATTTTTTTAATGCTATTTATGTATTTTTAAATTTCAACAAAGACAAGCTAAAAAATCATTGTATAATATGACCAACACAATATTAAACAGATTAAACAGACATGTTCATTTCCGTAGGCCAGGCCTACAATGAAATTATGTAATGCATAAATTGATATTAATGGTATTTTTATTAAACAACTACAATCACAGTAGTATATTGACTGGTTTGTTGAAGTTCCAACCTTGAAAGCATGTAATAATTATGACAACATAAAGCACTGACAAATAAGCCTGGTGTACACATTAATATACAAATCACACAAACTAAAGTAGATTGCAGAAATATAAAAACAAATCTGCTGCTTTACCACACTACTTTAGGTAATTCAAAGTCACTGTGGAGATGACTGCTTCACCATTTACAGAGACTGTAGACAGCGTTTGCATTAGTGTGTTCACCTCATGTGTGAGTTGAACAAGCTCATAGCGATGCATTCGCAGCAGCGTTTTCTGTTTTCACTTGATTTCTGAGGGAATCTAGTGCTTGAACGAAGCGTGCTGTGTGTTGTGGTCCCGCGAGTTTTTAGAATTTTTTTTTTTGTAGCCATCTGATAATAAAGGCTTTTTAATCTGAAAGAGTGCCATGGTCATCATAAAGTTTTATTTGTCTGTGTTTTTGTTTTGGTCTGTGTGATTCTGCCCACTGCCAGTTTACCCAATAGGATTTTGAATGAAAAACATAGCATATTGCAGCCATTGTAGCAGCAATCGAACTTAGATCGCAAATTCTACCTGACCTAAAAAGTCTTGGCATCCATCTAAAAAAGCTCTGTGATAAGAGGATTATTAAACAAGGATAATGTTTGTTTGCTGTAATCCTCATTGGCTAACTGTCTGAGGAGGAGGGGATGGCAGAAACAACACTCTCCAATATTTTGAATTTAGACTGCAGTTCCCATTTCAACTGCTAGCTGTCAATATTACATACTGCATCTAAATTAAAATGTATTGAACTGCCATCATAAGGAACATTGGCAGGTCACAGTCAGTTAAATGCAAACGTGAATGTATGTTTTTGATTGTGTATAGCTTTGTCAAGACCCTGAAAACAGTGCAGTGAAAAAAGATGTGAAAGACAATGCTGTTGTTTGCAGTGGTGATTGTTTGAGCCGGTTGGAGAGAATGGACTGTTTGTTTTCACTCTGACTGGGATTCCAGCACTATGGGCCACATCAAGCGAATTAGATTTGAAGGGAATCTGAACAATCAAATTGTGCTCCATAATCCAGGGGAAAACTGAGCAGAAAAATGAGTTTTTGTCTCTGAACTTGTGTAATTTAAATATGATGTTTGATCGTTTTCTTGGATTTGTTTCCTGGAAGCTCAAACAATAAAAATCCCAATCAAAATAGACCAAATAAAAGCCAACATCACAGTCTACCCAACGGTCTAGTTACAGCCCAGTATAGACCCCTATAATCGCCTACGTCACTGTGACGTCACCGCTCTAGCTGGAGGCAAAACATAAGGAAGAGCTCATAGCAGGCGCGCTAAAAGTTGAGGTTTTTACTTTAAAAATGTCGTCTCTTGTTGTGTTTTTGGCTGCCAGAAATAGAAGGAACAGAACTTTTGGTCAAAACTAAAGTTTTCACCGGATCCCGGCCGACATTCCTTCACAGAAATCAAGAAGACAATTGTGGTTGAATGCAATACGGCGTACAGACTAGACAGAGACGATCATAAATAATAATGCTCGTGTTTGCAGTGCACACTTCATATTAGGTCAAATAATCTATGCATATGTACTGGTGTGTTGGTTTTATCTAGTACAAATCAGCAAGTTTATGTTTTATAGGTGAAAAAGTCGCCAACCTTCAGCGCACTAGCTAGCTTAAATGTTAAACAAACATACAGCGATAGATGTGTGTGCCATCCTTTGAATGGTCTTTAAAATAATCCACATTGCTAATCATAGTTAGCCCAGCGATAGGTTACATTAGACAATAAGCCTTGACAAAATTCCCCAAACCACCCGAAAGTAATTCATATGTTGTCTAGAAAAATATCCAAAACCTGGTTAAAATGTTTCCAATGAGAACAAGATACAAGAACTACACCAGGCTTAGCTAAAAATAAATAAATAAAATTAGGCTACTGTAATGTTATCCACTCGTCATTATATTTTTGGTCAGATAACCAGTTTGGTCAGTGAACTGAGTGATCAACTGAATTAATTGATAAATGTATGCTAACGCCCACTTTTTTTTATTATTCTTTTTTTTTTTGTCACGGTCCCGCAGAGTCAGTGACTGTACATATTCGGACAGTTCCGAACCTTCTTCTGCGTCCACGTTTAATAAATCCCTCCTAAAACGTGCTAGTTTACGTTGTCAACATTCCGTCCGCGCCTCTTTTTTGCCTCCAGCTAAGCCCCGCCCACACCGGAGACGTTGCAATGTTTACAAACTTTTATGGGGTCTATAGGAAAGTGCTTCTAAATGCATACAGGTTTAAGAAGGCCAAGTTGCTTATAGAGACATCTGCATTGAGAGCGTTTGCCCTCATTTGGCTGAATTTGAACTGAGATTGATTGTAAATGCTAATATGAGCAGGAGCACATTTATATATTTATCAGCTCCATTCACGTTCCTTGCACTGTTGTTTGGGCATTGTTTCACTGACAATAGCTCTTAATGCAAGTGAACACAGAAACTGCACACACTGTAATACCCGATAAGTTCAGAATACTCATTTTTTGTGGACCTCAAAAAATGTAATTAAGCAACTCAATTTTTTTTTAGTTAACACTAACCATAAATAACAATTAAGTCAAACTAAAAAGCTTAAATTTGTGTTTGCTTAATGTTTTAGTGCAGGTAGGGATGGGCGATATATCGCATATGATTGTCACGCGCATTTCGTCAGTAAAGCCGGCTCCCTGATTACCGCTAAATCGCCATCACCTGCTTTCAAATGGAGCGGCATTTAATATACAGAGCCAAAGATCACTGACAAGCTACGCAATATCGCGTTCATTATCGCAGATGAATCGCCTTCGATAATGAACACGATATTGCGTAGCTTGCCAGTGAACTACGGCTCTGGCTCTGTTTGAAAGCAGGTGATGCCGATTTAGCGTTATTTTTTTTTTATCATACATGCCATCATTATTAAACACAAATAATAAATCAAAAAAAATTAATAACTCAAAAAAAGCACTTATGCATAAAAAACACACACGACTGTGGCTAAACAATTGAGGATTTTTTTGAGCTTTTTTTAAACCGTGTGAACTGTGTATTTCTGAATGTCAAGCACTGGAAGATCATCTCATCACAACTGCAGTGCTTGCAGGACTTGTAGTGGTTTCATTGTCCATGATAACAAAATCAGCATCACATTCAATTCTTTCAGTTATACATTGCACACCCAATTCCTCCTGAAATAAGCACAGTGTAGAATTTTAACTTCAGAGACTAAAAGTAGACATTTATATTTACTGCCAATAGAGTGGGGGGACTATAACGTCAGAACCCGGAAGAGTAATTCGCCGTGGGTTCCTTGGGATTTTCATGTGGGGTTTTATAATGTTGTTTTTTTTTTTTTTTTTTTTTTTTTTTAATTAAAATAAAGCCTGTGGTAAACATAACTTGAGGATATTTTCACTTTTTTTTACAAAACGAAAAACACACACATACACACCAAAAACAAAAATTTAAAAACATATATTAAAATTTTAAAAAACATATTTTTAAAAAAAATATATAAAAAAATTATAAGTATCTTAAAGTTATGTTTACCACAGGCTTTATTTTATTCATAAATTGAAAAACCCCATTAAAAAAAAACAAAAAAAAACAGATTTATTAATGCACTTAATACTTACATTTTCATTCATAGGACATCTCAAAGGAACCTGCAGGGAATTACACTTAGTTCTCCTCATACACTGTTCCCCCACTCTATTTCAGATCTATTAATGCACTTAATATTTACATTTCATGTCTGGAAGAATAGTTCTCCTCATACACTGGGAGAGCATGAAGGGCTCGTTTCATATTGACATCATGTAAACGAAAAAAGTAAACATGTTAAACAAGCAGGCCAACTTTATTTTATATACAATGAAGACAGTGATGGAGGTAGTTAGTGTTTGTGAATTTGCACTCACCTGAAGATCAGACATTTAGAATGTCATGCAACATCTGTGAAATCTTGCTGGTGTGTGCCACTTTCTCTGATATGGTGAAACTCAGCACAAACCTGGAAAACCACAAACACACACAAGTAAGTGTATAACCAACAATGGATGTAGAAAAGAGAAAGCCAAGTCTGTGTCCTGTTGTGAGGACACATCACACAACTTGCTCTTCAACTTTTTACTGCAATTATAAAAGTTTGAAAATGTTTACTACAAGTTTGTAGATTGCTTTTGTAAATGTAATTGCAAAATGCATGTCTGTGTATTAGCTTTAATCTAATTTTGGATTAAAACATTAATGCAGCTAGTTGTTTAAAAACAGACCAAATAAAAATCTAATTTATCATTTATTTATGCTTTTGACAAACACATCCCTAAACATTGCAGTTAACAGCAGCGTCATTCAAAATGTACATTAGGACTGCATTTACTGGAAAAAATGCAGCCTAACCTTAACATTAGTGTCCTTCTTTGACGTTAACATTTAACTATAAACATTGACGCTAAAATAGCATTCAAAATGCGGATTCAAAAACACTAGGGAAATGCCGCACTTTACAGCGCTGTGTCAAAACAGCGTTTCCCAAAATGAAAATATTCCCTTATCATGATATTCTTACAACACTCAAAAAGAAATAAGAATTTCTCCTGAATCTGAACTTCGGTTAGAGCAACGACGTGACGTCACTGTACGTCACTCAGTAAACTTAAAATTAATTTAAATAGAAGAGTTTACTCAACTGTTAAGCCACACAAAAATAAAACTGAATTCCACTTAAAAAAAACTAAAACATTATAAGTTAACAGACTTTAATTGCAGTGTTCTTAATCTTTCTAAGTTATTAGTACTGTTCAGGTTTACAGTGCAGCTATATGTTGAGCTGCATATGACTTAAGATGGTCTACATCAGGGGTTGGCAACCCTTTCGGCATGATGTGCCACTTTTAATTTTTCTGGTTACCCACTGTGCCGCTGATCTGATCTAAAAATCTGAATATTTTATCTTAAATTGTTTTTTTTTTCTTTACTTTTCAAAAGATTCTTGAATAACAGATATACAGTGTGACTGTACTGAACACCACTGTATGTGTTTTTGTGACAAGGCCAATGCATTAAAACCGTTCAATTTAATCACTATTCTATATTAATGCGTTGCTTTAACTGATGTGCTTTAATTGATGTGGGAAGATTTGCATAACGCTGCCCAGATGTTCACGCAAAGAAAGAAGGTGTACCTTTTATTCTTGTTGTAGTATTGTTGTTGCCGCCGCCGCGCCATGTCGTATAGATGCTGTGTGTTTCAATGTGAAAGCGAGAACTACTTTGTTTGGCCTTCCAAAAGAGGACGATATTTTCGCTTTGTCATGCCTGGAGCTGATCCATGCTGGTTGCTGAGGAAATACATCCACTTTGCACTGTGTTTCACCAGTTTCTCCTTTGTAGGATCCGCTGGCCACGCCATTTTCAAGCCGCCCGGCTCTGCTTACTCAAGCCAGCCTCTGCTCACTCTAGGCCGTGGCTCACTCTAGGCCTCCGGCCTCCACTCATTCAAGGCTACGGGTGTGATGCTGTTTCGTTGAGAAAGCGAAACTACTTTTGTTTGGCCTTCCAAAAGAGGACACAACTAGAAATCATGTTTATATAACGTTTATAATGGGTTTTATGTTTATGTCTTGTCGCTCCGGCTGGACAGGGCATCACAATATGTTAAGGGGCGTAACATTTCCATCACATGCTTGAGGTATTCGGCCAATCACAATGCACTGGATAACTGGCCAATCAGAGCACACTTCGATTTTTAGATCGATGAGCTTTGTAAAAATCTACGCGTATTAGAAGGCGGGGCATAGAGGAGAAACAATAATGTACAGTATGTGGAAAATAAAGTGTTTTTTGAATCTTAAACCACATAAACACATTTCATTACACCAAATACACAATGTTCTTTTTAGCAGCATCATATGACCCCTTTAATAGTATTTATAGTTCCTAGCAGGCTGTGTGACTATGAGAAGTTATTACCTCAAAATGTACGTCAGTATGCAGTTTTCCCTATTGCTCGCGTGCCAGCGATTATCCCTCTGCGTGCCACTGTTGCCGACCCCTGGTCTACATTAAAAATGCTGTCAACCACAACTAATGTCACAGTCTTTAGAAGTTGATTTTTTTCTCCATCTTTCTAAAAAGCCTTTAGTGTAAAAATGCACTGATCTGTGGCTCTTCATTTGATGTGGTGCATGTGCTTAGACATCTATAGAGCGCACGACATTGTGTCATTCAGTTCCTCAGACAGTGGTGGCTCTATCAGATCTTTTCCATGCATGTGGAGAATTAAGTTTCTCAAACAAATGCTTGTCTGTCATGACATGCAAGATCAAAGACATTGAAGCACTTATAGTAAAGGACTCTCTGCTGTGGTACTCTGATGGTACAGTATCATATGTCGATTTGTCCATTGTAGGCACTTTGAAATACTAAAAGGTCTACACACTACGAGGATGGAGAAAAGACATCAAAAAAGCAAATGTGACATAAAACCCACAGCTTTACCAAGAAAAGTCAAATGTATTGGACGTTCTTTAGTGCCTAATTACAATTCAGAGTCATCTTAATACAATGAGAAAATTGCATGTTTAAGTACATCACATGCCAAAACCTGCATGATACGATCAAAACAAAATGATTAAACTTCATACAAAATTATTCATGACCACTAGTGAATGTAGATGTAATAAACTAAGAATATAAATGTCTGGTTTTTTTAGGGGGTGTTCTGATTGATCGGCTACCGAATTTTGATCGGCGGCCTCAATAAAGGCCGATCTCATAAACCAATCTCAAGCTAACGTGAGAGGATTGGCATGACATGCACTGTCTCAATCTCTGTCCGGCGCAGGTGAAATAATTAGAATGCTGCAGGTGAGGGACACTTCATATTTCTTTATTAATAACAACTTGGGGAGCTGTTCTAATTATATTGGGAGAAGCAACACATGAAACATTGTGCCTCTTCAGAGAAGTATTTGAGTGGTTTTTGGAAAAACATTCTGTGTGCAGAAATAGCTGCTTTTCTCAGAGACATAATTCAATGAAATTTGTATTCCTCGTGATGGGCGGCTTTCTCTTTGGTGCTGTTTCTTGTTTTATGCTCTTCATGCCCAGAGCTGATAGCTTGATGAGCATGTCAGGGAATCTCCGAGTAGCTGGCGAGCTTTAAACAAGACCCAAACATTACCCCAATCCCTAAAAAGACACCTCAAAATCCACTCGTCTTACTAAACTTCACTTAAATTAAATTTTTTTTTTTTTTTTTTTTTTTTTAGTAAATAAAGTAAATAATTTAAGTTGGATCATTTAAAACAAATAAGGTTTCAACAGAATTCAAGTGTCAACTATATCTCAAATGAAATAAACACTATTAAAATGTCAAAATGTCAAAACATGTGAGTGATTTACTTGCATTGTAGAGATTTGTTTTTACACTTACATTACTATATTGCCTTAAACACACCTGACCAACTTCAATAATAATCGAAGCTACGTAAAAAAAAAAAAAAAAAAAATATATATATATATCTATATCTATGTGCACTTTAAGTTGCCAGATTAGATGTTCATCCATTGATTTGTCAGCATTAGAATGCACAGTAGACTGAGCATTTGAGAGTGAGGAAGTGTGTAAATGCAGAGAAAGCTGTTGTGGTCTGGCTGGGTGTGTAGAAAGTGCCAGTAATGTTTTGATGTTCTTTGGGCTGGCTGGATGGATGGAGTGAATAATTGATGAGGTCAGGGAGGAGGAAAAGAGAACCAGAGAAGCTGATGCATTCACTTTCATGTCTCTCTCTGTGGCCATATTTCTCTCTTTTCTTCCACCACACCCTGTCATTCAGGAACTTGAGCTTGAACTTAAAAATACCCTGAATATTGTATAGTGTTATTTACAAAAATATATAGTTCAGTCATGAAACTCTAGATGGCGCAGGCTGATAGGCTGTTAATGTAACTGATGATATTCAGAGAGTTAAACGACTTGGCACAAGCTGATTGTTTCATGCTGCATATGCAATGAGCTTCCTGCCTTGCATTTATATTGCTGGCTAGCATTCACTTAAGATTCCTGCAGCATTCTTTCAGAGTTCTCTGAAACCCTCCACCTTCCCCAGCTCCACCTGTATAGATCTGCTAGGGGTTATTTGATATGCTTCTTGTGCAGCAGCAGTATGTCTTAAACACTCACGGCACCACATAGCCATATGCATTGGCAGTAGCAAGTTCCTGTACTTGCTTGCAGCAGCAGCAATAATCTACAACTACAGCAATAACCAACAGCAGCAGCAATTCAGCAGCAGCGTAGCAGATCTGTTCCTCCAAGACCAAATACATTAACACTGTCATATCCATCACTATGCTAAAATCTTTCGAGAGTTGTCATGATTGAACTTTCTACAAACCCGATTCCAAATAAAGTTGGGACACTGTACAAATTGTGAATAAAAACAGAATGCAATGATGTGGAATTTTCAAATTTCAATATTTTATTCAAATACAACATAGATGACATATCAAATGTTTAAACTGAGAAAATGTATCATTTTAAGGGACAAATAAGTTGTTTTAAATTTCATGGCATCAACACATCTCAAAAAAGTTGGGAGAAGGCCATTTTTACCACTGTGGTGGCATCCCCTCTTCTTTTTATAACAGTCTGCAAACGTCTGGGGACTGAGGAGACAAGTTGCTCAAGTTTAGGAATAGGAATGTTGTCCCATTCTTGTGTAATACAGGCTTCTAGTTGCTCAACTGTCTTAGGTCTTCTTTGTCGCATCTTCCTCTTTATGATGCACGAAATGTTTTCTCTGGGTGAAAGATCTGGACTGCAGGCTGGCCATTTCAGTACCTGAATCCTTCTTCTACGCAGCCATGATGTTGTAATTGATGCAGTATGTGGTCTGGCATTGTCATGTTGGAAAATTCAAGGTCTTCCCTGAAAGAGACAACGTCTGGATGGGAGCATATGTTGTTCTAGAACTTGGATACACCTTTCAGCATTGATGGTTTTCTTTCCAGATGTGTAAGCTGCCCATGCCACACGCACTCATGCAACCCAATACCATCAGAGATGCAGGCTTCTGAACTGAGCGCTGATAACAACTTGGATTGTCCTTGTCCTCTTTAGTCCGGATGACATGGCGTCCCAGATTTCCAAAAAGAACTTCAAATTTTGATTCGTCTGACCACAGAACAGTTTTCCACTTTGCCACAGTCAATTTTAAATGAGCCTTGGCCCTGAGAAAACGCCTGCGCTTCTGGATCATGTTTAGATATGGCTTCTTTTTTGACCTATAGAGTTTTTGGCGGCAACAGCGAATGGCACGGTGGATTGAGTTCACCGACAAAGTTTTCTGGAAGTATTCTGAGCCCATGTTGTGATTTCCATTACAGTAGCATTCCTGTATGTGATGCAGTGCCGTCTAAGGGCCCGAAGATCACGGGCATCCAGTACGGTTTTCCAGCCCTTGACCCTTACGCACAGAGATTGGTTCCAGATTCTCTGAATCTTTGGATGATATTATGCGCTGTAGATGATGATAACTTCAAACTCTTTGCAATTTTTCTCTGAGAAACTCCTTTCTGATATTGCTCCACTATTTTCCGCCGCAGCATTGGGGGAATTGGTGATCCTCTGCCCATCTTGACTTCTGAGAGACACTGCCACTCGAGAGGCTCTTTTTATACCCAATCATATTGCCAATTGACCTAATAAGTTGCAAATTGGTTCTCCAGCTGTTCCTTATATGTACATTTAACTTTTCCGGCCTCTTATTGCTACCGGTCACAACTTTTTTGGAATGTGTAGCTCTCATGAAATCCAAAATGAGCCAATATTTAGGCATGACATTTCAAAATATCTCACTTTCAACATTTGATATGTTATCTATATTCTATTGTGAATAAAATATAAGTTTATGAGATATGTAAATTATTCCATTCCTTTTTTACTCACAATTTGTATAGTGTCCCAACTTTTTTGGAATCGGGTTTGTATTATGAATGTTATAACATGTTTTTATATTCTGGTTTTCTTACCAGCTGTTGTTCCACTGCAGTTTGCTCCATGTAGCGAGTTTGATTGAAAGGTGATCTGACCAATCATAACACAGAATCTGCCATTTTGTCCAACAAACAAATCTGACAGGAGAGTGGATTAACGTCGGTGGACTTGAACTTGAAAAATGGTGTGTATTGACATCTTTCGCAGTTGAAACAAGATGCCTCCTGATGTTCACTTATGTTTATTTTGTGTTATAACTAGTCAAGTGGAAGAGATGAACAGTTCACATGCCCCTTCGCTACAGAGATCTGTCACAAAAAACAGTATTTATTGTTTGAATTTCTTACGAAATGACAAAATTTGAAAGTTGAGACTTTGTTTCATACCGAAAGCCCCCTGCTCTGTCTTGTCTGTCAGTGCTTTTCCGTTTCCTCTTTGCTCCGCAATGTATTTTTCACTGCATGAGAACATGATTTGTGGCATGATAGCCAACGGACGGCTTGTCAGACATAGCAACAGTAACAAAGGTGGGCGGGCCTCTGCGAACGGGTCAGTTAAGAAAGCATTCATCTATCCATTCATTCCATTCTTCATTCATCTCGCATTAAACTATACATGAAACTGTCCATCCTTTCTTCTGTCTGTCTGTCTGCCCTTCCATCTTTACAGCCATCCATCTGTCCATATGTTCATCCATCCTTCTCTACATGTCTATCCATTCTGTTCAGAGTAATTAAGCATCTGATTATACAAATGCAGATAAGTCTGCTGGAGCAGAGTTTTCTGGAAAGTGAGCTGGTGAATCTCTTTGTATCTTTGAATCTCTAATACAAACTACATAAAAAAAGCCTTTGTTTTGTCCAGATTTTGTTCAAACATCTGACATCTTACCCATTCATTCTGTTTTGGAGTATATTATGGCCTTGATCTCTTCTTTGTTCCACTGCTGTCAGTGTTTTGGTTTGGTAACCAAACACACTTTTATTTCGACCATTTGAATTTATTACATAGTCTAATAAACACTATTCCTATTTTTGTAATAATAAAAATAGAAAAAATTGTCTGTTGTTACATGCTATTTAAAGGAATATTCTAATTATTCATAGACCTCTAATCTGAATTTGGGAAAAAAGTAATTGCCTACAAATCCAATATGTATCCATACATTTGACAGCTGTCAAGGAGTAGGCATTTCAACCTATTGTCTAGTACTGTAAGTGATTGTGACAAACCCTAGATGTTTGCTGTTTTAAGCACTATTCAGATGGGATTATCTAAATGATGTTTTAGTTACGGTTCTTAACTTGTTGTTTTATGAACTGACTGGAACAGAATTGAGATTGCTGTAGTCATTAATAGAGTGAGTGTTACAGAAGGTCATGCGCTCTGAATGTGTGCATTACGAAAAAAAAAATGCATATAATTAGAGAATAATTACCTGTTGCAGCTTTGCCGGTGGCTGTTCTCAGCAGTCCATGATCAGAATTTGTGGTTTATCTTACATCTGAAGGGAGGAAAATTCCAAAACTGTTTGTATACCTTGCTGTAATTAACTACAGCAGTCACAGGGAAAAACACATCTCTCTCACACCTACTTTCTCATGAACACTGTCAACTGCCAAAAGAACGACACTATATTCCAAGGACAAGGGCAGTATTTTTACATTAAGCATTTTCTCCCACTTTAAACCCCATTATAAGAAAACACCATAGCATTGTGTAGAGTGCTAAGCAAATGGCCTTGGAAGATGCTATATTTTTGGCACCTTATTGATCATAAATGCTGTTTGCATACCAGAGTCTACAATATAAATGCTAATTATTTTTTTTTTCCTTTTTGCATTTGTTGTCATAGAACTCTATTAAAAATACAGTTATGAAGGTGGCTTACTGAAAACAACACATTTCTCTCACACTTTATTTGTAATAAGCAATATCTGTTGCCAGTAATCCATTCCACAATTCATCATAATAGAGACAGACAATATATCTATTTTAAGCCTCAATATTAAAACAAAAACAAACAAACAAACAAACAAAAAAAAAACGTTTTGTGACCCTGGACCACAAAACCAGTCTTAAGTCGCTGGGGTATATTTGTAGATAGATATAGCCAAAAGAACATTGTATGGGTCAAAATTATCGATTTTTCTTTTATGCCAAAAATCGTTAGGATATTAAGTAAAGATCATGTTCAATTACGATATTTTGTAAATTTTCTACCGTAAATATATCAAAACTTAATTTTTGTTTAGTAATATGCATTGTTAAGAATTCATTTGGACAAGTTCAAAGGTGATTTTCTTAGTATTTATTTTTATTTATTTTTTTGCACCCTTAGATTCCAGATTTTCAAATAGTTGTATCTCGGCCAAATATTGTCCGATCCTAATAAACCATACATCAATGGAAAGCTTATTTATTCAGTTTCAGATTATGTATAAATCCCAATTTCGAAAAATTTACAATTAAGACTGGTTTTGTGGTCCAGGGTCACATATGGTTAAATTAGCTTTATTTTTTGATTATGACATCGTGCTTTTCTTGTAAATCATTTTTGACTTTAGATTTGAGAGAAATTCTGTATTTCCAAGGCTGTTACTTTAGTAGACTATTTTGTTTTTGTGGAGATAATTGGGATGCATTAGAATACTCAAGGGTGAAACCTCTCATTTCAAAGTAGCCTTTTTTTTTTTTTTTTGGAATAACAAATGCATTTTTTGTTCTATGCACTATTGACTTTAAACCACAGAAAAAGCTTATGTTTTTATTGACATTTGGACAATCGGAGACGAGTTGGATCAATGAAGTTAAGTGCTGATTCCTCTAACCAGTTTGTCGAGTCAAAATCTGTGCATATGACTTTGATAAATGCATGCTCAGTTGTTAACAAAACATTCATTTTGAATGACTTTTACATAACACATAGCTTGGACTTTCTTTTTATTACTGAACCCTGGTTAAGTGCTGCTGATTCGAGTCCTCTCGCTGAACTGTTACCTCCAGGATGTCATTTTTAAGTACTCAGAGGACTACTCACTGGGCAGAGGCTTGGCTGTTATTTTTAATAATATGATTAAGTGCAAGTTACAGTCTGTGGAAAGTTTTAAGAGTTTTGAAGTACAATTGATGAAGATTGATTTGTCATCTGCAATACTTTGTGCTTTGATATACAGGCCTCCTGGCTATAATAAGGATTTTCTCAATCAGTTTTATGAGTTTTTATCTGTGGTTGTTCCATCTGTGGACAGAATTCTGATTTTGAGTGATTTAAATATCCATGTCTGTTGTGCCTGTAAACATATGACCAAGGAATTTCTGAATTTGGTTGATTCTTTTAATTTATCACAGGGGGAATCTGGATCTATGCACCATCATGGACATATGCTTGATTTGGTGTTTTCTTTGGTTATAACATTAGAAAATATCTGTCAATGTTATCTCTGACCATTTGCCTATTAGGTTTAATCTGAGTTCTGCAACACATGGACTGTGTTATCAGCCACCTTCCTTTCAGTCTCGTGTTATTACTGCTTCTACACCTGGTGCCTTTTCAGCTGTTTTTAGTATTATTGAGTTATCTTATTTGATGAGTCTACAATGTTGCCTGTTGCAGGGCCTGGCAAATTATTAAATTCTTTTAAATTTGCCTGTCAAGAGATCTTGTATAAAGTCATAAAGTGAAGAAACAACCTTGGCTAAATGATGTGACTCGAAATCTTAGGTGGGTTAGTCTGCTCTCGGAGCGTAAAGTGGCTGAAAGATAAATTGCAAGTAACTTATGAAAATTTTGGAGAGTCTTTATCAAATTACCAAGATGCTGTTAAGACTGCCAGATTTTCATATTTTTCACAAATTATTTCTCAGAATGTAAATAACCCGAAGGTATTATTTGCAACTATAGATAAGGTACTAAGTCCGTTGATTAATGCCTTTCCTACTCCATCTAAGGATCTTGGTGAGAGTTTTTTAAAGTATTTCATTGGTAAAATTGATGAAATCCGGTCTAACATTTTGCCTTTAGGGAATCTTATGGGCAGCTGTGGCCTAATGGTTAGAGATTTGGATTTGTAACCAGAAGGTTGCAGGTTCGAGTCTCGGTGCTGGCAGGAATTGTAGGTGGTGGGGAGTGAATAAACAGCGCTCTCTTCCACCCTCAATACCCACGGCTGAAGTGCCCTTGAGCAAGGCACTGAACCCCCAGTTGCTCCCCGGGCGCTGGATATATCCCACTGCTCCTGGTGTGTTCACTTCTCACTGCTGTGTGTGTGCACTTGGATGGGGTTAAATGCAGAGCACCAATTCTCGAGTATGGGTTACCATACTTGACAAATTTCACGACTTTCACTTTTTTTTTTTTTTCATCTTACAGCGAATGTATGGATTTTTTCCTCACTGTTTGAGTAACTTTGAACAGGTTTCTTTAGCCCAGTTGAAGGTTATAGTACTGCATTTAAAATCAACTATCTCTTGTTATGATGTTCTCCCGACACAACTGTTTAAGGAAGTCACAGACACTATTGGCCCTAGTGTTTTAAGAATTATTAATAGTAGTTTATTTTTGGATGCGTGCCACTAGGTTTAAGCATGCAACTATTGAACCAGTTTAAAAAAGGCAAATCTGGATCAACAGGATTTTACAAATTTTAGGCCTACAGGTGCATCTCAATAAATTAGAATGTCGTGGAAAAGTTAATTTATTTCAGCAATTCAATGCAAACAGAGTGAAGTAGTTTAAGTCTTTGGTTCTTATAATTGTGATGATTTTGGCTCACATTTAACAAAAACCCACCAATTCTCATGTGGCGGGAGGAGCAAATGACAGACACAGTGGGTGTGGTTTTATTAACAAAACGATAACCAAAAGAGGGAATAAAAGTGTCCAAAGGGGAAGACCGAGGTTCCGGCAGCTCACGTCTCTGGCGGTGCGGGAGTCCCTATACGCACCCTTCCTGGACCCACGAGGACATCAGCGTGCATGCACGGGGAAGAGACCGGTCTCCCGAGGAGAGGCGCGCTTCGGCATTTAAACAGCGGCGGTGATGAAGCTCCATTTGCATCAGGTGTGCCTCATCACTTGCCGCCAGCCCTGGCTCTTCCAGCACCCCTCCTCTCTCACACACCCACTACTGTCGGGAGCCTGGTGAAGGGCAGCGATTAAAGGATGGGGTGACGATGATAATTAGGGGGGAGGCACCCGACTCGTCACATTCAACAAATTAGAATACTTCATAAGACCAATAAAAAAAAAAACATTTTTAGTGAATTGTTGGCCTTCTGGAAAGTATGTTCATTTACTGTACATACAATACTTGGTAGGGGCTTCTTTTGCTTTAATTACTGCCTCAATTCAGCGTGGCATGGAGGTGATCAGTTTGTGTCACTGCTGAGGTGGTATGGAAGCCCGGGTTTCTTTGACAGTGGCCTTCAGCTCATCTGCATTTTTTGGTCTCTTGTTTCTCATTTTCCTCTTGACAATACCCCATAGATTCAGGTCTGGTGAATTTGCTGGCCAGTCAAGTACACCAACACCATGGTCATTTATCCAACTTTTGGTGCTTTTGGCAGTGTGGGCAGGTGCCAAATCCTGCTGGAAAATGAAATCAGCATCTTCAAAAAGCTGGTCAGCAGAAAGAAGCATGAAGTGCTCCAAAATTTTTGGTAAACTGGTGCAGTGACTTTGGTTTTCAAAAAACACAATGGACCAACACCAGCAGATGACATTGCACCCCAAATCATCACAGACTGTGGAAACTTAACACTGGACTTCAAGCAGCTTGGTCTATGAGCTTCTCCACCCTTCCTCCAGACTCTAGGACCTTGGTTTCCAAATGAAATACAAAACCTGCTCTCATCTGAAAAGAGGACTTTGGGACCACTGGACAACAGTCCAGTTCTTCTTCTCCTTAGCCCAGGTAAGATGCCTCTGACATTGTCTGTGGTTCAGGAGTGGCTGAACAAGAGGAATACGACAACTGTAGCCAAATTCCTTTACAAATCAATGAAACGCATAAAAACACACCATAACTCAATACAAACACCATTCCTTGTGAAGTTCACTCAAATTCTTGAATCGATTTTGCTTGACAATTTTCATAAGGCTGCGGTTCTCTGGGTTGGTTGTGCATCTTTTTCTTCCACACTTTTTCCTTCCACTCAACTTTCTGTTAACATGCTTGGATACAGCGTTCAGTGAACAGACAGCTTCTTTGGCAATGAATGTCTGTGGCTTATCCTCCTTGTGAAGGGTGTCAGTGATTGTCTTCTGGACATCTGTCAGATCAGCAGTCTTCCCCATGATTGTTCAGGTGTTTTGAGTTGATTAGCTGATTGGCATGTCACCATATTCTAATGTGTTGAGATAGTGAATTGGTGGGTTTTTGTTAATTAAATGTGAGGCAAAATAATCAAATAATTAAAAGAACCAAAGACTTAAACTACTTCCGTCTGTGTGCACTGAATTTATTTAATACACGAGTTTCACAATTTGAGTTGAATTACTGAAATAAATGAACTTTTCCATGACATTTCATGACATTCAATTTATTGAGATGCACCTGTATTTCAAAATGATCTTTTATGAACAAGATATTGGAAGAAAGTTGTTCATAACCAACTTGTTGATTTTCTTACTAAGAATAATATAATGGATATCTTTCAGTCTGGATTTTGAACCAAGCACCGTACAAAATCAGAGGTGCTTAAGGTTTTAAATTATATATTTTTAAGTATTGACTCTGGGAAGGGTGTTGCCCTATTGATGTTAGACTTGAGCGCTGCTTTCGATACTATATAGATCATGCTGTTTTAATAGAATGTCTTTGAGATTACGTTTGAATTAATTGCGTTGCACTTAAGTGGTTTTCTTCTTGTTTGCAGGACAGGACTTATTCTGTTAAAATTGGAAATCATGTCTCTACATCTGCTACTTTCTCCTGTGGGGTCCCACAGGGATCTATTCTTGGTCCAACTCTGTTTTCTTTATATGTGCTGCCCCTGGGGTCAATTTTTAGGAAATACAATATTAATTATCATCTGTATGCTGATGATTTGAAAATTTGTTTTCCTTTAGAGCGTGACAGTAGTTTTTCTTTAACAAACTTTTGCACATGCTTGGCAGAGGTTAAGGTTTGGTTTGCAAATAATTTTCTTCAATTAAATGAAGATAAGACTGAGTTTATTATATTTTGTAACAAGCAGTTTCAGATAGGTATGGTCAGAAGCCAGGGACTATTGTCCAGTGATCTATGTGGTTATGTGAGGAACTTGGAAGTAATTATTGATTCCGAAATCCGTCTTGACCGACAAGTAAACAGTGTTGTGAAAACATCCTATTTTTCTGTTAAGGCAATTGTCCAAACTGAAATCTATTCTTTCGAACAAGGGTTTAGAGTCTTATACATGCTTTTATTTTGACGCGGTTGAACTATTATAATGGTTTATACTTAGGAATAAATGAATCTCTGGTTATGCATCTTCAGTAAATTCAGAATGCTGCAGCGAGACTTTTAACTAACACTAGAAAACGGGATCATATAACACCTGTGTTGGTATCTTTGCATTGGCTTCCTGTAAAATATCAAACACAATACAAGTTGTTGATGTTTGTGTATAAAGCTCTGCATGATCAGGCTCCTGAGTACATATGGGATATGTTGGTCCCTTACCAATCAAATAGACTATTGCAATCCTCTCAGAGCTTGCTTTTGACTGTCCCACGGTCTCGTTTAAGACGGAGTGTAGATCGTGCTTTTTTCTGTTGCGGCTCCAGCACTTTGGAATGCTCTGCCATTATCTGTAAAATCCTCAAGCATGGACATCTTTAAAAAGGACTTAAAGACTTGTTTTACCAGGCTTTTGGCATTTGATTAGTCAGGACAATTGTGAATAACGTCTTTTTGTTTTGTTCCTATGTTTTAATGTTTTATGTTTTTTGATCTTTATTATATACTGCGTGTGTACAGCACTTTGGTCTGTTTTTATGGATTTGAAAGTGCTTTATAAATAAAGGTTGAGTTGAATTGAGAGTTGAGTTGAGTTATTATGATGTGCATAAAACGGAATAGTAAAAATAAAATTAATTTTGTGAAAACTTTTGTGAAAAACATATTTACTTTGGGAACTTCTTAGTGAAAACTAGTCCTGTCCAGGCCTTTTATCCCTTCTGGTCCTAAACCCACACACTATCTGTACTTCTCAGGGATAAGAATTTTGACACCACTCTCTCCTCTATAACAGCTGTAACATTGCCATCGGCAAACATGGATGTGATTGTAACTCTGATAATACTGTTAACATGGCAACAAAGTCCCACGCACACAGAGACGTTGAATCCTGAGATTTGCATAACTTTCTCTTGCCAGAGCAGGCCCACATGCCAGCGATCCCACAACCAACAGTCTGATTTTGTATGGCCTACATGTGCCCAAATGCTGAAGACCGTACTTGAATCTGGATTTACCTGCACTGCTGCTTTGCAGGTTTGATGTTGGAGAACAGCATTTTTAAGGGATGTTTCCGTGGAACCCTGGAGGAGTCTGGGAGCCTCTAGTGCTCAATAATGCCACAGAACCGAGAACCGATGCCAGCAGAGTAGTGTTAATTTGTCAGCTATTTTCAATTGTAGTCTTAGTCTTAGTCCCGTGTTAAATATCCTTGTTAGTTTTTATCATATTTAGTTAACCATATCCTATTTAGTTTTAGTAAAGTTTCAGTCTACTAAAAGTCTCAACATTGTAGTCTAGTTTTAGTTAAATAAAACCTGAAGTATTTTAGTCTAGATTTGGTCAATGAAAACTTGACATTTTAGCAATAAGATTATTATTCATTAACCATACAGCAGTCTATTTTAAATTTAGTCTTAGCCTTACTCAAATGTACATTTTAGTTATCATATTTAGTTAACCTTGTCCTGTTTTTGTTTAGTCAAGTTTAAGTCAATGAAATGTACAGTATGAGCATTTTAGTCAGGTTTTAGTCAAATTTTCGTCATGCTGTATAATGGTTTAACTGATCAAAATTATTTTTAGAAATATCATAACAGTGAAATTCCAAGTAATTACAAATGGCAATAGCCTATTTCTCTATTAAAACAACAGTGGTTTATTAAGTGCATTTATTCAGTGATCACAATTGCAAACAATACAGTTGAGATCTCATGACAGAACACAGACCGGCTGAGTGACGCTTTTATTTAGATTGCTAAACTCCAGCTTGTTTGTCTGTGTTTTCAGATCATCGTCGGTGGCACTTCCGCAATGAAGAGTGAGCGCGTGCTTATGTTTGCCAGATTGCTTAAAATAAGCAAAACACCGGGCAGAAAATGAGTCCTTATAACAGCGAAGCTCTGAATCGGGGATTTGAACTTTGGCAACCAGTCTCATGAGAGCTTGTGTAGTAGAGGCGTGTAGAGCAGTCTGCAATAGAATTTTGTTTTACTAAATTTGCGCTTTAAGTTTTGTGTTTATTTTCTTATTAAAGTTTTGTTTAAATGTTTTTAAACAACATTCTTCCTCCTGCTTCCCGATCTAAGAATGGTGTTACAGTTAGATTACAAACTCATTAATTTATTACACATTAAAATTCACTAAATCATAAAATGACTGAATCATATGATGATATAGATAAACAAAACTAGATGATAAATTGCAAGTTGTACAATATTCTGCAGACAACAAAATGGTCAAAATTCTTTTCATCCACCACCAGTGTGCAGCATTCACCTGGATACTAACAACTCCACGCATAATCAACCTTAACCACCCAACCAACCCCATCACTGTACTTGGGCATTAGGACCCACCCAAACCACAGGGTGAGCACCCCCTGCTGGAATCACTAACACCTCTTCCAGCAGCAACCTTATCCATCCAAGTACTGACCAGGCTCAACCCTGCTTAGCTTTAGTGGGCAGCCAGATGAGAGATTCAGAGTGATAGCTGCTGGCTAGGCATGCTGTTGCATTAAATTCAAACCTTTTTTAAAAAAGATAAATAATAAGTTAAGCACTGCACTGGGAATAACATGTATCTAAAGTGTACACATAACCTGGCATTCCCACTAGTATTATTAAATGCACAAAAAATAACCTGGAAAACAGACAAGTAACATTTTTTAAAAAAGCGCTTTAAATATAACATGTTACCATTAGGGATGTAATGATTCACTCAGTTCAATGCAATATGATTCCCAATACTGGTTTCACAATACAAAGCGAGATTAAGACAAATAATAAATGAAAAAAGTGTCTTTTTATTTATTTATTTTTTCTCTCTGACAAAATGCAGCACATTTCTTTGTCATTGAAAAACATATTTTGTCAAATAACAAAAATAAAAGGTGAAAATTTAAAACAAATTCCAAATAAATATAAATAAATAAATAATACAAATAAAATAAATATTTTCATATAAACAGGTTTTGCCTGTGCTCTTTTTCTAGCTTGGGATTTTTTTTTTTTACTTTCAATACTTTCAATTTTACAGGTTTTGTTTGTTTGTTTTTTAATATAAATATCAGCATTTCCACATGTTCCAGCAGAAAAAAATGTACCTTGTACAGAAAATGCACTTAAAGCAGACAGAATGCAACAGAATGGTCTGACTTTATTAACTTTGTGAAATTATGCTGCATAAAAATATAAAAGCAGATTGGCTGAAAGAGACGCAAATTCACTCCTGACAGCAGGTGGCGCTTATGGAACAGCAGCAATATAGCTTTTCCTTAGTTACCGCTGTGAGCAAAGCAGAGCTGCTCGTTTATGAACACTACGGCTGCATCTGAAAACTGAAAAATGCTGCCTTCAGAAGACGCATTCCAAGGTAGGAAGGCATTGCCTTTGATATCCCACAATCCTGTGTACCTAAAAAATAAAGATGGCATCTTGTACCCTCCTCTGAAGGCAGCCAAGATGTTTCCTTCGCTGCCTTTGATATCCCACAATCCTGTGTACCTAAAAAATAAAGATGGCATCTGAAAGCTGCGCTTGGTGGTCAGTTTGTGTGTAAATGTATTAAATTGAATAAATTGAAAATATAACACTATTAAATGTCTGCATTCACTACTACTCAGTCTCTGCTGTAGCTCCTCTGTCTTGATTTCCCACAATGCATTGCACTGTGATGTCACATTCCCATTCTCTGTACAGAAGCAAGATAAAAAGAAAATACCATCTAAACTTTTCATATAAACCCACACCCCCAATTGTATCGTGATTCTCTTTACATCTCAACAGACTTAAATCGTCACATATTTTAATCGATTTTCAATCCATTCCAAATGATTGCATCGTTACATCCACTTTTACCATGCTTACCACAACTATTTTCATTATTAAAACTAATATCATCATCAATGTTTACAAAACTACTATGATTAACTAATGACAAAAATTAATAAAGCACAAAAAAATAAAATGCAAATCGGCAGATTCTGTGTGGGCCTTGTAATGAGTATATATATTCTGGTAATGAAAAAAAAGTTTTTGAAGACTTTTTGAGAGTAGGACTTCTATAAAAACACTTAAAGTACTAACAAGTACAGTCTAGTCAAAGAGAGGTTAAGAAAATCCTACTGTCAGAATGTCATTAATGCAGGAGGAAAAGCATGCAGAGACACTCAAGTGGAATGAAGATCATTGAACTGCCATTTTCATTCACTCGCTGTGCATAGTAATTCTGCCAGAATCAAATACAGTACACAGTTGTTCAGTACAGTAGGTAAAAGGTGGTTTGATCTAGAAGTACAGCCCTATAACAAGCATTATTTTTCTTGTACATTTATATAGTGGAAAGGAAATGGAGTGAGATGCTGTAGTCAGCAAGTGACAAAGTTAAAATGAGGAAGAACTTCTTAAAGGGTGTTTGCTTTTTTTTTTTTTTTTTTTTTTTTTTTTTTAGACAAGTATGCCAAACAGTTACAAAACAATGTTGCAACAGTCTCAAAAATCAACCATTACGTGAATTAAGATTTTATAATTTTGTTTTTAACTCATAATGTGAAATGATGAGATTTATTTGTCTCATATCCATTAAGTTCCAAATTAGAAGAGTCAAATGTGTTTTGAAAAGATTAAATTACTGAAACTGTGATTTAAGTCCTGCTGTTTTATGTAATACATAAAACATTTTTTAAACAAATTTCATAGACAAAGATAACTAGCCATATTGTAGCTTCTCAACTAACTAAATACTAAATTACACAAACATTAATATAAATCCACATTTTCAACAAATACAAATAAGCACAAACATTTTAATAATGTCAAATTACAAAAAATTTTATCAAATTATTTTACCATTAACAGTTATAATACAAAAAATAGTGGCCTCGTGTAACAAACTCCTTTTACAAATCTCATTTTTACACCTCATTGTATAATCTACAATATGACGGATTTATCATACACAATAATTCAACACACTATACTACACCCCCCCCCCAACTAACAACTAAAATCTGAAATCCGACTCATCAAATCAGTTATTAAAGATGATATTCTGTTCCCTTCAATGGTGTTCCGTTCCCAGAAGTCCTTGGGTGGGGGGGGGCTGGTTATGTTTGACAGTTAGCCCGGGCTGGTAGATGCCATAACGACACCATTCTGCAGGCAAAAATATTTCTCCATTGATGAAAGTACTGACAAAACATGTTTGTTTGTGGACTGTTTCCGTCGTATACTGTAGGCCATCCTCTTTCAGGAGAGCTGGTTGAGTGATGCTTTTCAGGATGTCAACTTTACCCAGATTTGTTCAGATGTGTCCCAATGTTTCCAAGATGCCTCAGATTCATTGAGAGGACCGTTGACATTGTTTAGTGACACTGCTAAAAAAATAACATTATTTTGTGTATTTGGTGTAATGCAATGTGTTTATGCGGTTTAAGGTCCAAAAAACACAATATTTTCCACATACTGTACATTATTGTTTCTCCTCTATGCCCCGCCTTTCTGAAACGCTTTGATTTTTACAAAGCTCATCGCTCTGAAAAGTGAGTTGTATGCTGATTGGCCAGCTATCCAGTGCATTGTAATTAAACGAAAAGCCCATCAAGCACGTCCCGGTAACGGAAATATTACACAAAAACAATAAAAACTAAGATGAGACAAAAACAATAAAAACCATTACAAACGAGGCATTTGTAGCATCCAGTGAGGACATAATTACTGATTATAATGACTTATACTGTCTTTTTACCATGTGAAAGGCTATTGGAAGTGAAGGGAAGTTCACTTGACAAAAAACATTCATTCACACTGCAAAATCACACTCGGATGAAACTTGAGTCATGCGTATAAGAGAAGTTTGAGGTATGGTATAATAAAAATGAAATACACCGATCAGTCACATCATTGTTGGTCCAGCACACCGCGTAGATGCTCAGTTGAACTGAGATCTGGGGAGTTTGGAGGACAAGGCAACACCTTGAATTCTTTGTCAAACCATTCTTGAAGCATTTGTTTAGTTTGTCAGGGCACATTATCCTGCTGAAAGAGGCCACTGCCATCAGAGACACCCCTGCCATGAAGGGGTGCGTGGTCTGCAACAGTTATTAAGTAGGTTGTACGTGTCAAAGTAGCATCCACATCAACACCAGGACCCAAGGTTTGCCTCCGCCGTCCTGCCTTCTTCCCATAGTGCATCATGCTGCCATCTCTTCCCCAGGTAAATTATGCACATGGCAATTTACCTGACCACTGCATACCATAAACACCTCGCACATAAATAAATGCTATTCACTTCACCTGTCAGTGGCTTTAATGTTGTGACTGATCAGTGTACTTCTGTAAGTAATTGAAATATTAAATAACCATATCATACAGACATGCATTGTGTATATAATACAGCCAAGTGCATTTCTATTAATATTCTAAATTATTATTAATTCAGTTTATATAAATTAAAAAACCCTATTTGTTTAAATATTAGATTTGTATTTTATCTTATTTATCCATAATCAGAAGATTTGCACATCTGGGAATAATTAAGCTCAGTAAAAATGCTGGAGCCTCAACTCCTTTTCACTGACTTTATTTTCTTCAAACTGCCTTAGTATTGGAGTATTTCCTGATGCCTTAGTATTGGAGCACAGTGACTGGTGGAATTAAATGCTGCTCGAGTCCTGATTTGATTTTCTGCCTCTGCTGTTGAGCTCCAGAAAGGACAAAAACAACAATTGATAAACAGACCCAAACTGACGTTGTTGTTCTTGGTTGATAATCTTCCCCTTCACATTCATTCTCAAATCTTTGTAGCAAATTTAAATTTGGCACAGCAAATCCGTTACATCAGGTGTGGTTCATTCATGTCGGCCCTGGCATTTTGCATCGGAATGCAAATATGAATTAGATTTGAGAGCAGCAGTGGAGCATTTTCAAGAAAAGTCTGTTTCAGTCTGTTCCTCACACAAAGCCTATGGCTCTAGAAGACACTGAATATTAGAAATAATATGGACAACTTTTCTGATACTTGAATAGTACATGTGTGGTAGGATTTTATTTATTTATTTATTTTTTTGCTCAATGTCAGTCCCCATTCACTTGTTTTGTATGGAACAAGATGTCATGAACACTCTGCTTAACTCGTAAACATTAACAGCAGTTTTGCTACACAGCGTGAGGGTGAGTAAATAATGGCAGACTGTTCATTTTGGGGTGAACTATTCCTAAGAGAAAATGTTTAAGCTTTTGCTAAGCTGATCTAAATAAGTTGTGTGAAAAACAAAGGCAGAGAGGGTAGAGAGAGGGTAAGTGGATAAAGGGCTTGAGCAAACATGCTACGTGAGCCAAAACTGTGTGCCAGTTCACTGGACGGCCTTCAAGCACTGAAGGACAGAGAAGGGCAAAGACAAAGATGGATGAGCAACACAATGACTTTTATGGACATTTCTGTAACATGAGCAGAGTCGCTGAGCAGAAGCATCACACACACATTAGAGCTGTTAGTGGTAGCTGTTCTTTCCTTTAGGGCTGGTCAGTGTTGTTAAAAAAACACATAATTTAATTTTCAATATATATCTTGATATTTAAATGTTTTTCTTTTTTTTTCTTCCTCAGAGTAACCAAACCAGTATCATTTTTACTGGACAGGCATTGCAGGAAATTAGATTCATAATGTTTTATGCAACAAGTTAAATACAAGAAACAATTATAAAAAGACTAAATGAGCAGACGGCAGAATATTTACTCACTTGTTCCTCTTAAATCTTTTTAAGTCAGTCTAGCTTCTCGTCCAGCGGGTCTTATTAGCCCTCTCAGGAATCCTGTAAAAGAAACAAGCCGACACGGACAGTTTCAACAGAAACAAATCAAAAATGAATGCAGCTACAGAGTCACTATGAAACATCTCTGTTGTAATGCTGTTATTCTCATGAGTCGCGGAAGGATCATGAAAAGAGCCCAGGGCTGGCTAAAATTGTTGGCACAGGGCCCACATTGGGCTTTAAATAGTACATTGTACAAACAGTATAATTCCCTCATAAACATAATGTTGTGCCTTGATTGGTTCTTGTACCTTTCGAGCCCAGAAATTGTTGTGCAATAGTGTTTAATGCATGATGCACGGTTTTCTGAAATGTGTCTGTGACTGATGGGATAATTCAGGAATTGCATGAAGTATTGCTCTGCAAAGAGGTGTTAGAAAACTTTGAAAAAAGAGGATTATAAATGGTTTATTTTACCTTCTCTACTTCTCTGGTGAGTTTTTAATTAATATGCTCTCTACATTTATGAAAATACTTCAAATAAAAAAAATAAATAAAAAAAAAACTATTACAATAATGAATGTTTGGTTAAAGATTTGGCTTTGAAAACAATTCATGCATATTCTTGATTTAATGCTGTAAATAGATGGAATAACTGCATTTAAACCGAACTCGAAAACAGATTGATTTTGATTTTCACACACAAGATGAAAAATGCATTGCAGAGTTAATCACTGAGACAAATGGCTTTCAAATATTCAAAAATCTCCATTCAGCTGTAAGCAGCTACAGGAAGCGACTGTCGTTTTCAGCTCAGCTCAGTCAGTGTTGATTCAGTTCAGGTTTCAAAATTCATCAGTTATGAAACAAATCTGATTCAGCTGTAAAGCAGCTTGGTTCAGGTCGAGTTTTGTTCTGAAGTATCTTTTAAACCCCAACTAAATGAGCCAAAGACGAGAGGGACAAGGATCCCAAATTCCGTCAGATGATAGAAATGGAGGGGAAAAAAAAAAACCCTGAGGCCTAAATGAACGAACACTTTGAGATTTATGATTCCAGGCTGCATCAAAGTCAGATATATAAGTCAGGTTGTACTTAACATTTCTTTGAGCAGAGTAGCATAAAGGAGATCGATAATTTTATTTTTGGCAAGTGCAAAGAGGGCACATGCTTATGGTTGCCAGATTGGACAAACTGTTTATAATATTGGGTTGACTAATTCCAAATTGTACAGGTTTAATGCTCTGACTGGGTGGTTTGGATCTTCTGGGATCTGGCAACACATGTGAAGGATTGTTAGGTCGTATTGCAATATAATGGAGCTATTGAAAGGAGAAAAGCAAACATTTTCAGGACAAATGATCCATGGGTTACATTAAACCACATGGAGGGCCAAATCCGACCAATTGGCTGTAGTTTACTCAAGTCTAAACTAGTGTAATAGCTTAAGGGCCGAATAAAAAAGCACATTAAAATCATCACAATATTCACATTGTTTTGAATCGCGGCCATATATATTTGCAGTTGTCTACTTTCCCTTTGGGCTAAAGGTAAAATGATGGTGGAAACTCAAATAAGATATGTGTGTGTGTGAGTGTGTTTCTTGATTTCTCTTTAGGCCAAAGCAAGGGGGCAGCTCTCATGACAAGCTTTAAGGGCATGTAAGGCAGGATGTAAGGGGATCGTTGTCTATTTTGGTGTGTTTGTGGTTGAGCTCACATTTCATGTGGTGGGAAACACAGACACACATGCTGTGGGATTAAAGAGAGTTTGTCCTGTCTGTCGTCAGCTGTCGTCATGTTTCCATTTTGCCAGATTTCTTAAAGAAACATTAATGATTTCATTAATGATTTTGGTAACACTTTACTTAAAGCCCTTATGTATAATGCATTACAAAGGTATGTAATAATGTGTCATATATTTTCATACATAATTGTAACCAACGTTAAAATGCATTATAATGTTTGCAGATTCTAAAATTGGTTGTTTGTCTTGTGTTTTAATGCATTTTACTTTCTAAAAGTGTGTTCAGTGAATAGTTAAATATTATAATGTATTATAACTGTGGTTACAGTTATTCGGAAAATCATACATAGCATTACAAGGCATAATTACGGCATTAAAAATATTTTTATAATGCATTATACATAAGAGGCTTTAAGTAAAGTGTGACAATGATTCTGTAAATTCTGTAATCATTTATTCATCTTCATGTTATTACAAACCTGTGTTCATTTCCAAAAGCATTACTATCCAAATTTTATCCATTTCCAAAAAAAAACCAATATTTTATCCATTTCCAAAAAAAACCCATAGTTCCAGCAAATATTCGCAAGCAGCATCGCAGAGTTGTGTGGTTGGAACTATAGCTTTCAGCGTGTGGTTAAAAGCATAGTTTCTTATTAGTATGACGTTTGTTGAAAATCTTCCACTCCACCATAGATCTCATTTTTTTTTATTTACATTTTTTTAATATAGTTTATTCAGAACCAAACTTGGAATTACAATGAAGTATTTATGTAGCTTCTGAAGTGCAGTACTAAATGAAGAAAAAAAAAATCTTTAAACAAAATAATGTACACATCATCCTGTTCAAAAGTTTACACCCCCTGGCTCTTAATGCATTGTGTTGCCTTCTTAAGCATCAGTAAATCATTTATCTTTTGTAATAGTTGTGCATGACTCCCTCAGTTGTCTTCAGTGTGAAAAGATGGATCTCAAAATCATACAGTCACTGTTGGAAAGGGGTCATATGCAGAAGATTCTGGAAAATCTGGAGGATTTTTTTTTGGCAGTTTAACTGCTCGGGACCTTCAAGGGACTCATGAACAACTATCACAAAACATAAAAACAGTCATGGATTATCCAGGAAACAATAAAAAAACTATGTATGGTCATAGGTCTTTTGAGTATAGAATAAGTTACCTTTGGATATTAAAGGGTTAGTTCAGCCAAAAATGTAAATTATGTCATTAATGACTCACCCTCATGTCGTTCCAAACCCGTAAGACCTCCATTCATCTTCGGAACACAGTTTAAGCTGCGCCAATTCTATTTTAGATTTAGTCCGGCTTTGTGTAGAGCTTTCTGACCCTCCATTGAAAATGTATTAGAGACGGTATACTGTCCATGTCCAGAATAGGTAATAAAAACATCTTCAAAGTAGTCCATGTGACATCAGAGGGTCCGTTAGAATTTGTTGAAGCATCGAAAATACACTTTGGTCCAAAAATAACAAAAACTTTACTACTTTGATGATGTTTTTATTACCTCTCTGGACATGGACAGAATACTGTACATACATTTTCAATGGAATGTCAGAAAGCTCTCGGACTAAATCTAAAATATCTTCCGAAGATGAACTGAGGTCTTACGGGTTCAGAACGACATGAGGGTGAGTCATTAATGACATCATTTTCATTTTTGGGTGAACTAACCCTTTAAAGGTATTCAGAATATGGCTAGTTTTAGTTTAAAAGGTGTCTCTTAAGTAGTTTTTTTTTTTTTTTTTTTTGATGAATCTGTATTTGTATGTGTTGTGTATGTGTTAAATTGTGATTGTACATTTTGTAAATGTGGAGTCTTATTGTAATTTCTGTATTTATAATGCAATGCCAGTACCTGTTGCCAGGAGTGAAGTTTGTGCTTCAAAGGACCACAATGGAAACAAGTTTTTAAATTTATTGTGCTATCATTGACAGATTCTGTATTTCACTACTTTTCTGTCTAATAAATCAAAAGATTCGAGGGTACTTTTGAACAGGGTCTTTTTACAGGTTCAGTTATTATTTTGTCTTGTGGAGTAGGAGTATATATAAACATCTGTTATGTGAAATAGCTTAATCAGGACAGTACAAAAAAAAAAAAAAATAACATGCAATTTTCATGATCTCTAAATTATTACCATATTTGCATATTCTGCAAGGGGTATGTAAACTTATGAGCATAACTGTACATGTGTTCATGTGTGCATTGTATTGTGTCACAAGAACTTTGGGCTGAAAAACAAAATCTTAAATTCTGGGAATTTAAGTAACTGATGAGTTTGAACATGAGTTTGTACTATACTGCATATTGTGAATTTAGTGTCTCTGCTGTGTGAATCTAACACCAGTCCTTCGAATTCACATTGCAAGGCTGTCTGAATTTAAAATACTAATAAATTCCATCTGTTTCTTGCTCAAATCAACAGTACTGATGGAATTGATCTTTCTCTGCAGTGTGGTGTTGTAAAAATGAAAGCAAAGATTTCCATGTGGAGCATGGAATACGTGTTTTGTTTTGTTTGCATGGGTTAATGCTGTATAGCAAACAAGAGGAAGAGAGGATTCAATTATGGAAGGATGGGCGTTATGAAAGAGAAATGAGAATGGAAAGAGAGGCAGGCAGAAATGAAGAGTGGAAAGTGGACGAGAGCAGGCCAGCGTGTTACATAACCGCTCTGACATCTACATGCAGCCGGCTGTTCCAGGGCAGCGAGTCTCTCGACGGGGAAAATGTTCCAAAGCAGGGCCATTCAGGGTGAGAATGAATCACATGATAGAGCCTCAAAAGCGGCCTGCTTTCATTCGGACATAAATTATAGCACTTATAAAATGGCATATTTAGACATCTTTCTTCATTATTTGTCTAAAGGGATCATATTTTTAAAATAGTTTTTTATCATTTCATTTCTTTTTTCTTTTTCTCTGAGGTCCATGTATACATATGTATGTTTAGCTATACATATATAGCACCTTTTCATATGTTGCTAACAAAGTGCTTTACAGAAGATTCAGTATATAACAATATATGCAAATAAATGGGGGCAAAAAAGGGAAGGGACTTTCTCATTCTAAAGAGCATTTGATTGGACTGTAACAGTGCAATACAAGTCATCAATATTTTTATTCTGTTATTTCCATTGACTGTATTTTTTACTGCATAAATCTGCTAAAATCTTATCAACGTTCAGGAATACACTAGCAGATAGCATTACAGCTAACAAACATGAACTGAAATCCAAAATACTCTATTTTTTCTATCATGGGATGTTTAACAGGGAAGTAATGTGTAGTTGCATTTGAAGTTGGTGTTGTGTTTGACGTGGTCTCGGCAATGTCTTTAAAGTGTTGAATCTCATTGTTGACATTAATGCACACACACCTGCTCACTATGCATACACTACGCCAGTGTTTGTTTTCTTTCTCAGAGATTAATGGCACGCTCCTCATGGTGACGTGAATGAACAGCTTGCGTCATGTCACAGCTCTGTTGGCACAGCTGACCTCTCACCAGCCCTTGTCTTCTGTTTTTCTGCCATATGCTCTCACTGTAATTTACGGGTCACAGTAGCCAAAATATGGTATCCTGCTATGTGATAGCATTATTATTATTATTGTGTGTGCTTTATTTTGCATCATTGTAATGTTATATATCACAGCATAGTAGGGCTGTAACCACCATAGTCTTGAAGTCCCCCAATAATCAGATATGACCAACATGTCCCCCTGAATATTTAATCAGTTTTTATTAGTTAATTTTTAGGCTGGTCTGCCTCAGCACAACCAGGTCAACATAAAATGTCAGTTTTTAACAGTGAAAGAGTGTTTGGTAAGATGCAGGTAGCGAAATATTTGACGGAAATGACCAGTGATATGAAGTATTCAAATTTTTGTTCAGTGTTTTGAATTGAAAATAGCCTGTATCATTTACATAGGCCTAATGTAATTTTATAATTGAATGTGAGAAGCAATAAACTTTAACAGAGGTGTTTAGGCATATTAGGCGTACAATTATTTTATTTTTTCTTTTATTTTTCTATAAAGACAGGATTTTCCCCCGAATAAAGACAAAACAGCTAGAGTTTTAACGTTTACAGTTTATTCCCCCTTTTTTTTGGGGGGGGGGGGGGGTGGATTCTTTTGTGCTGACACATTTTATTGGTCATAAAAGTTTTCTCAAAACCACTGGAAACACTTTCACATATTTTGATGCATGAGATCTGGATTTGATTCTCTAGTGCCGCCCACCCTTTTCTTTCTGTGGTGTCATATTTACTTCCACAGGACAGCTATGCTCATGTTGCACAGTGTGAGCTAGTGTATACAAACTCTGTGATCATGACTGTGCCATATAAGCTTTCTGATCCTTAGAAATTCTCTTTGTGCTTTCAGGCTCTAAAGGACATGAGCCAGTTGCTGGTTTTTAGATTGATATTTTCTCTGCTGAATGAGACACGCAATGCAAATGATTCTGAGACTTTTCTTTCCAGTATGGTTGGAGGGCATTTGGTGATAGCATGGCTCCTAGTCAGCTGATTATTCATGATATTGTCCTTGACAGAAGCTGGAATCAGTTAGGACAGAATTAGGAGACACTGAGTGACTTATTTTAAATACCTAATATTTTATTCTATAGGAGATTCAAAGGCTAAATGATGGCACAGATGTGGGGAAACACACTTCTATTAAACGAGCTGAAGAAGTTCAGTTTGAAAGCTGCCATCTTTACTGATGTTCAGTTCTGCAGACATGTGATTAATGACTCACTAATCACACAGGCAACAATGCATGAGCTTCCATTTAACATATTTGATGTGCTGTATGTATGTCCACTGATCAATGTTCATATGTGAATAAAAGACTAAATGAATTTAAATTAAAGATTGTATATCTTCCAAAAACTTGGATTGAACATCTCAATTCATATGGTTTATCCACAATGTCTTTATGACCTTTTTGAAGCTTGTAAGTTGTTTTACGCATCTGATTACCACCATTTTTGATTCAAAAATGTATAATAAATCATAAAACACAAACACATAAAAATTTTTAATAAATTATTAAATTGTTAAAGTTCAATTAAATTAATTGATTAGACATGCTTTTTTATTATTTAAATGTAAATAACCATTAAATCGGAATCCAGCAACATTAAAATGGAAAACATTTGAATTAAAATGCACTTTGTTTAATGGGTTCTAACATTTAAGCATTAGGCTTCACTTGTGTGTCCTGGAATAGTAATGTAAAAAGAGTGATTTGTTTCCCATAAAACCTTTAATACTGTACTGAGAGTTTGCTATCTGCATCAGCAGCAGCCTCACAAATAGCACTTTGTACAGGAGACTAGCCTTGTAACTGATTTCAGTAGAGTTTGACCTTAGCATGTTGCTATGTAGGTGGGGGGAGTGAATGTACAGCGCTCTCTCCACACTCAATACCACGACTGAGGTGCCCTTGAGCCCGGGTGCCACAGCATAAATGGCTGAAACTGCTCCTGCAGCATAAATGGCTACCCACTGCTCCGGGTTTGTGTTCACGGTGTGTGTGTGTGTTTACTTGGCTGTATGTCACGTCACGTCACTTTCACAAAGCATCTTATGAGGATAATAGAAGCAGTTAACCCAACTACTTTTCTACGTGGTATTTACTATAAATGTAAATGCTACTATAGTAATTCCATTTACAATGTTGCATTTGGCAGGTGCTTTTATCCAAAGCAACTTACATTGTATTCATGGTATGCATTTTTTTAAATGTATTTTTTTTTAAGTTCACTGGCAATCATAGCAGTGACCTTGCCATTGCTAGCACAGTGTGCTTCAGTTTGAGCTCCAGGTGTGCTTGTAAATACAGTGTATTTATTATATTAATCACAATAACTTGGCGATAACTAGATAGTAACCATGAATCTAAACCTAACACTGTGCTGTACTGTAAATGTGTACACTATAAATTGCAGAACCAGAATTTCATACATTAACACATATTTGTCCACAAAAAGTAAAAGTAGATTTAAATCGTGTAAAGTGTGGCAAACTTTTGGCTGGTAGCAAACACATACAAAGAAACACTTGCATGCAGTGGATTAAAATATAAAATATGTATTTTATTTTTTTTGGAGTATTCACTAATAAAACCTGTGTCTGGCATATATGAGTGGTAAGACTCATATTCAAAGATTTATAGTTTGTGGGGGCGGATTTAGTGAATTGGGGGCCCAGGCAAATATAGGAATGGGGCCCTATACATTTGCACACATTTACCTAGATCAACCCTCGAGGTCCTTTTTTGTCGTGATGCTTGCTGCTGCACAATGGTGCCAGATTGTTGTGTCCAATGTTTCTACATTTTTTATGTACATGTTCTAATGGGATTCTTTAATTTACATTTATTCATTTAGCAGATACTTTTATTATTTCATGTTGTAGACCACGAAATAGCAATTGATTTACCGTTTTTTTTTTTGTTTTAACATAAAACAAAATAAATTATAAAATGATAAACCTCACAACTGAAACTTTATATTTCTGGGATGAGTCAGAAGTATAAATTATTATATTATTTAAAACAGATTTATGTGAGTGAATATTCGCATTGGTCTGAACAAAAACTGCAGACTGGATTATTGAAAATGCACATTCATTCTTTGCCAGTAGGAGGTGCTTTTGGAGTCAGAAATATAGTGGTTTCCCCGGTAACAGCTCTAAACAAAACAGCTCAGCTCATAAATGGTACTTTATCAGGTAAAATGAAAATGTGAGTTACCAGCGTAAGCCTACGTTTTATTTTAGTCATTTTAACTTAGGGCTGTCAATCAATTAAAATATATAATCACAATTAATGGCATGATTGTCATGAGTTAACTTGTGAATAATCGCAACTTAATTGCACATTTTTATCTGTTCTAAATGTACCTTAAATGAATATTTTCCCCATGGTTTCACAGACAAGGCTTAAGCTAGTCCCAGACTAAAATGCATGTTTGAGCTGTCTCAACTGAAAATATCTTGCTCTGACATATCTTAAAACTCATTGTTCTGTGTCAATATGCACACCTGTAACACTTTCTTTTAAGGCATTTTTGTAATGTAAAAATTAATTTATGCAATAAATGTTTATTATTAGTGAAACCAGTTAACAGAGCATGAAGAGTAGACATGTTTCATAGGTCATAGATGTTTTTCAAAGAACTTGTTCATGTCTATTAGACACATGAAAAAAAAAACAGAAATACTAGCTTCCTATTACTTCTCTTTCTTTGCACTGAGCACTTTACACAAACCTGTTTGCATTTTCACATGACAGGGCAGCTCACTTCTGAACATTCAAAATGTACATTTATTATTTATTATTACATTTGTTTGCCTCTCTGTGCCACATACTGTATTTTGATGCAGCTAAATTCTCAAAACTGTTTTCATTGATACATTTGACTGTTTGTTGTCAGACAACGGGATGAATATGAAATAGTGACTGAAACGCGACCCATTAAGACTAGCTCTCCCTTCCGAGAAGTTAATCTGCACAAAAATATATAATCGTGCCGTCGTCTGATAAAAATCAAATAGGCTACAGAAAAGCTTGAAGACAATAGCTGTGCTGTGATTTCAGCTATACTTCTATGTAAAATTAGAGAAGCAACATATCAGTGTTTTAACTGAAAGCGCAGCTCCTTTCAGCCGCGCGCTGAACGCAGAGAGAGAAGTGTGCGCGCGCTGGGACAGAGGGACCTCGCGCTCGTGCGGCAGTCAGCTTTAGATGCATAAAATTTTATTTTGCTACAAGCTGGATACACAAGAAGCACGTTCAACTCGGACGCGCAGACGATTGTCGTGCATAAACACCGTAAACAGCAACCGTTCGCGTGTCCGCGCTTAATGCGCATCTCCTATATGAAAAGCATTAGGGGGTTGTGTTTGTTGAGAGAGAAAAATGTCAGGCACTGAGCGCTGTGGCTAGACGAGGTCACTTCACTCATATTCAAAGATTTATAGTTTGTGTTTGTTGAGAGAGAAAAATGTCAGGCACTGAGCGCTGTGGCTAGACGAGGTCAGTGAAAACACAGACGGCCGGTCCATGACCCCTGCTGTCTGCTCATACATCTCACTGTCTCTCTCTCTCTCACACTCTCTCAGTCAGATCGCCTCGCTTTTAATCCCAGTGGTTTCTTTTTTTAACAGCCTTGCACTGAAAATCCTTCTCTTACATTTAGTTGTTTTTGGTCTCTGAATGCAGTACTGTAGTTAAAAGGCTGTGGTTAATACAAAATATTTCAGCCATATGCCTATTGTGATTAAACCAGACCAAATACCACCCAGACAGACCCTTCAAGACAATACCCAAGTTGCTTGACTGCTTGTGGTTTGTTACCATAAAAAAAAAAAAAAAAAAAAAAATAGTTTGTCAAAAAGTGTTTATTTAAATGATAGCCCAATTTTGGCAACAATTACGTCTCTTACATTTATTGTAAAAACAACAACTCTATTGTTAACATCAGCTTTGACACCGAAAATATGTGCATGCAATGACAGATCTGTTCTCACATCACTTAAATCTTCACTCAGCCAGTTCCGAATAGTTTGAATATGGTCTGTAGTGTATTTTCTTCCATTGTCCTCCTGACACATGCTGACTTTGGTCACGGTCATGGCTCGCTGGTTTGCATAAAGAAAATCAAGAGTGTCAACACAACAAGGATGCATGCATGATTTTTAAACATTTATGGAGTGGCATGTCTGACTCTTTTCTCTTGAGAAACTCTCTCTTTTCTTTTGAGTTTATTTTTTTATTTGTTTATTATTGCACTTGTATGACCACTGTGTAAATGCCTTTGCATATGAATGTGTTGCATATGAATGTGGTAATCACTGAATACTGCAATGCCTATTTTGGACAGTCTAGTGAATATTGTACTTCACACAATGCAAGATACTTGATCTGTTATAATTATTTTATTTTATTCGCAACTTGATGGACATGAACCAAGAGAAGTTTTGCAGCTTCACATCATTCAGGATAAGGCTCATGTCAACAGTAGAACTGATATTATAAAACAGATAGTGCTGGCTTTCTTATTGGATAAGCTGTGTATGAAGTCATAAAATATCTAGTATAACTTAAATCGCTACATAAGTATACCATAAATACACCTGTCTGTGCTTGTTTTTTCTTCCATTTACTGTTTTTTTTTTCACATTACTTGATGTTTTGTTGTTGCTCTCACATGTGTGACTCACATAATGCAGTCCTGTCCACTGATGTGCAAATAGTATACCATGATATGATCATCTGATGCATTGCCATTGTATGGCCACAGTATTTTTTGTAAGTGCCATTTGAAAACCTCCTGTAGAAAATAAAGAAATCTGCATTAAAATAACTACCTTTCAAGTTAGAATGATGGAAGGAATGGATATTTCCTCTGTTGTTGCATGAGGTTTGAATGCAGAAAACCCTTTACACATTCATTAGGCGTCATCAGTCCCTCAGCACACTGCAGTTGTGTGTTTGTGTTGTTGAAGTGTTCACACTGTGGGTGGACGAGCAGCAAGGGACAGTCATGGCTCTATTGTACTCTGCAGTGCTGTGTGAAATACACCAGTGTTTCTGTCCATAACCTTGTTATTGGCATTTGCTTGGTTACTGAACGGTGCCCAGAGTTTTTGTTTCTCCCTTGAACACTTTCACAGCTGTTTGTGCACTTCAGGCTGTGATGTTGGATTGTATCAGGCGATGTTATATGACCTTTATTGATAGATTTCTTGGCTGCTGTTCTCAGATCTATCTTGCTATTATTCTGTCTGTCTTTCTAAAAGACCACGTAAAGTTTTGCTGCTTTTAGACCATATTGTTGTGCTGTGGGAATAAATATGCAGTTTAGACGTGGAACCAAGTTCAGCTTTTATTGAAATAAGAAGATAATCCAAGAAGGAGATCAGCCAAATGGGTAACACAAATGAAACAGCTCAGCCAGCAACACTAATACAATAAGAAAAAAAAGGATGAACTGAAACACAGGACTTTAAATACACAAAGAAAATGAGCAACTAAACAAGACCGAGGGAAACACAATCAAACACCATGGCAACAAACACAGGAAGGGAAATGGAAATAATGAAAGTAAAATGCAAACTAAAAGTCATTTTGAGTATAGAGTAAATGTGGCAAGAAATAAAGACATCTTAAAGATTTTTTGTATTGACATTACTTTCTTGTTAAAAAATGTCAATTGATTAAGTAATGACCCCTCTTTCAGAATTTCAGAATTCTTATTCTCATTACTGCAGTGTACAATACATGTTACTGGATACTGATTGAGACTATGGATGACTGCTTCTACTGTATGTTGGATTGACATCTTTTTTCAATTAACTGCAATTGCACCAAGTGTGATCATATAGCCTAAGATGCATTTGACAGCATTTGTTAAGAACGATGCAGGTCCAAACACTGCACTGTCAGTAATTAAAAGTGAAAGAGAAGAGCATAATGTGAGTAATGCCTGTGTAATGTTTTGATTACATCAGACATTCAGATACCATTATGCATGTACAAACTGGCCAACTCTTCTACTGTCAGTTTCTTTGAAAAGTCTGTACACTTCTGAGAATAAAATTTCCTTTTCTGGGCCTTCAGTGATAGGTTTATATTCATAATGTAGAGCAAATCAAATCAAATCAAATCAAATGATTGTCATTTTAAGATTATACTGTAACAACATTAATGTTTCTATTTATATACAGCTCATCATAACATAAATAACCTAATGCACTGTTTCAGCGTAGAGATGCACACACTGTACACCAGAGAAGTACATGGCAAGTTCAAGTTTTAAGACTCATGTATTGCAGTGAAAAATAAAGTTAGATGCTTTTGAGCTAGAAGATCTGAAAGAAGTTCAATCTACCAGCCATCATTTTTATTTTTATTTTTTCCCACCACAATTACTAATGTCCTTTACTAACATTTTCAACCTCTCTTTGGCCCAGGCCATTGTCACTGGACCCATTTCAGTTCGCCTTTAAACCTAACAGGTCAAATGAGGACGCCATCGCCTCAGCTCTCCACACTGCCCTGAATCACCTGGATGAAAGCAAACACTTATGTCAGAATGCTACTTTGTTTTTAATACTGTGATTCCATCTAAGCTGATCTCCAAACACACTGACCTTGGCATCAGCCCCTGTCTCTGCAACTGGACCTTGGATGTTCTCACCAACAGACCACAGTCTGTTCAGATTAACAATCACAACTCCTCCATCCTCACCTTGAATACTGGCGTACCACAGGGCTGTGTTCTGAGCCCGATTCTCTACTCCCTCTTCACCCACGACTGCATACCTTTACATGGCTTTGACTCCATAATCGAGTTTGCAGACGACATCACAGTGGTAGGCCTGATCAGCGGCAACAATGAAAGGGTCTACAGGGAGGAGGTTCAGCACCTGGCTGTGTGGTCTGTCGACAATAATCTCACACTCAACACCCAGAAGACCAAGGAACTGATTGTGGACTCCGGTGGACTTGGAAAGACCACACATCCATCTACACTGATGGGGCTGAAGTAGAGCATGTGACTAGTTTCAAATTCCTGGGTGTCCGTATTACCTATTAGTCTTGCTACTTCACAATGAATTTTTTTTACTGCAATTTTAATTCAGTCATTTAGTAGTTACAGTTCTCCTCTAAGTCTATAATACTTAGAGGTTCCTCTAAGTCTATAATAATAATCATACATAGGCTTACACTTATTTATACACAATGGCTATTTGCACTTCTGGTTAGATGCTAAATGCATTTCATTGGCTCTGTACTTGTACTCTACATGATGACAATGAAGTTGAATCTAATTCATCTAATCCAGTGATGTCAAACTCAATTCCAGGAGGACAGAAGCCCTGCAGAGTGTTTAGATTCAAGCCTAATTAAACACACCTGATCCAACTAATCAAGTTCTTCAGGTTTATTTGAAAACTACATGTTATGTGTGTTGGAGCAGGGTTGGAACAAAACTCTGCAGGGCTCCGGCCCTCCATGAATTGATCTTGACACCCCTGATCTAATCTATTCTGATTTATTTGTGAAAGCTATGTAACACTGCTTCTGTTAAAAGCTTTGAGATGTGTGTGTGTGTGTGTGTGATACAAGATTTTCAAATGTATTCATCTGTGTGTGTGTGTGTGTGTGTGTGTGTGTGTGTGTGTATACAAGATTTTCAAATAGTTGTATCTCGGCCAGATATTGTCCCCCTAACAAACCATACATCAGTGGAAAGCTTATTTATTCAGCTATGGTGCATAAATCTCAATTTTGAAAAATTTACACTTAAGACGGTCCAGGGTTGTGGTCCAGGGTCACACACACACACACACACACACACACACACACACACACACACACACACACACACACACACACACACACATATATATATACATACAATTTATGGTAACACTTCACAATAAGGTTCATTAGATAACATTAGTTAACTGCTTTAGTTAACATGAACTAAGAATGAACAACACTTCTACAGCATTTAATCTTAGTTAATGTTAATTTCAACATTTACTAATGAATTATTAAAATCAAAAGTTGTGCTTGTTAACATTAGTTAATGCAATGTGAATTAACATGAAGGACTGTATTTTCTTTAACTAACATTAACAAAGATTAATAAGTACTGTAACAAATGTATTGTTCGTTGTTTGTCCATGTTAGTTAATAAATGAACTAACATTAACTAATGGAACCTTATTGTAAAGTGTTACCCAACTTATATATAACTGAGTCACCATGGAAACTACAGAGCCAATACACAGATCTAGATATAAAAGTCCCAGTATCTCTTAATATTGAGCTTGCAGTATTTACTTACTGCATGTGAAAGAGATGGGGAATTATTGCAAGCCAGGCTTGAACTTGCATCTCTAACCATGAAGCACTATGGCATCAGATGGATTTGTATCTGTTTTAGCTTTAATATTTGTTTTGCTTGGTCAATATATTTGTGTAGAAGGTTGGAAAGGCGTTACCCAAGCTGTTTAAACTTTCGATTTTAGTTTGGTGGATTATTCTTTCAACACTTCTTAATATGATTGCATTAGGCAGCATGCATTTCCACATTCTGAAAATGATGCATGTGTGCTTTTGCTCTCTCTGTCTCTCCATCCGCAAACAATGGTAGAAAACAGCCCATAAGTCAAGCCATTACATGTGATTAGGAGTCTTTAAAGTAAACACATCACATAAACAAATAGCTGTTTTTCCTCTTGCTTACTTTCTACTGCTTTTGTGCTTTAATTTCTCCCCGTCTCTGTATCTCTCTCTCTCTCTCTCTCTCTCTCGCCACTTTAATTATTATGTGTGAAATGTTGCCTATTTTTAAAGCAGTCTTGCTACTTCACAATGAACTTTTTTACTGAAATTTTAATTTAGTCATTTGGTATTTACAGTTCTCCTCTACGTCTATGAATATGCAAATATGCAAAATGTTAATTTTAACAAAATAAGAGGTCATAAAAATTAGTTATTTTGATTTAGTGCTGTCTTGAATAAGCTATTTCACATAATAGATGTGTACTGTACATACACTCCACTAGATAAAATAACTGAATTTATAAAAAGACCCCATTCAAAAGTTTACACACCCTTGACTCATAATGCTTTGTGTCATAACCTGGATAATCCAAGTCTCTTTTTTTATGTTTTATTCTAGTTGTTCTGCATATTTGACCGCTTTCCAACAGTCGCTGTATGATTTTGAGATCCATCTTTTCACACTGAGCCAAATTGAGGGACTCATGCACAACTATTACAAAAGGTTAAAGCATTTACTGACGCAATATGATACATTATGAGCCATACTTTTTGAATTGGATTATTTTGTCTTCTGGGAAACATCTTGTTGCTTCTGAAAAGCAGTATTAAATGAAAAAAAAATATATATATATTTTTTTTAACAAAATAAGAAAAATTGACACATGTTGAAAAGGGGTCAGATATGCAGAAGAAACCGAAAAACCAAAGAATATCCAGTTGCTGGAGGAGTTTTCTGAAGAACAGTGGGAAGTTGAACTATTTATGGCAAAGAGGGACTCTCAAACAAATGTAACAAAACATGAAAACAGTCGTGGATCATCCAGATAACGGCACGCAGTGCTTTATTAAGATTCAAGGGCATGTAAACTTTTGAACAGGGTCATTTTTAAAAAATCAGTTATTATTTTGTCTTGTAGAGTATATTTAAATATATTTTATGTGAAATAGTTTATTTTTGCTTATGGAAAGCATCCAGCGTAAAATGTGCCAAATCGGCTTGTGATTCATTCCGCTGTGGTGATGCCTGACAAGAAAGGGAGCAAGCCAAAAGACAGATAGATTATTCAGGAAAGTACTAAATAAAAAGTAACAATACATTTTTATTATTCATATTATTTAGTTAGAGTTGTTAACGTTTTGTATATTCTGCGAGGGGTATGTAAACTAATGAGCAGAACTGTAATTCTCTAAAATTAGACATGCAAACATTTCATGTGGTGAGTTCATTGAATTATTAAAATAATCTTAAACATCAAGGAGCAGAATTTTTTTTATTATCATATACTAAAATATTCCCCTCTGTTGCAGCTCTCAAATCACATTTTTCATTCTGCATGAGGAAACCAGTGCATTACATTTGGTTATAACACATGCAAGAACCAGTAGCTTTTTGCATCAGTGACATCAAACCTGGTGTGAGGCCTTGGCACTCTATTTTTCTCAATCTATATGCAGATTTAAATGATATTTCAGAGCTTGGCTGGCAGCAAGATTTTCACTGTAAAAATTTAGTGGGTGGACTTCCTTTTTAGCATGACACAATGAGTTCCTAGTTTATAAATTCCTCAAACACAAGCCATCTCCTCAAAGACCTTCTAAACAATTTCTCCCACTTGAACGTGACTTGAGGCAAGATCGCTTGAGTGGTTTGACTAGAACTGACTGAGGCGTTAAGGAAAGGCTCCTGAAGGACATACTCCTCTGATTTTGTGGGGAAGCAGCCTGGATTGTTCCATCTGGTGATCAGCAGAGGTCAAGCAGATGGTAATGCTCCTCAGGGGGAGAGACGGGGCTGCATCTGGAAGGCTGGTTTCCTGCGCTCTGCCATGGACATATCCTGCAATACAAACACAGACGGGGCTTGTGCTTACATTACTGCTAACCATAAACTGGAAGTTGCATAATAGTTAACATCATATATTACACTTTTGTTTTTGCCAGTGTCTGTGAAAGTATGTTTAGGGTTAAGTGTGGTTTTGTGTTTTACTTTGACCCATCCCAGTTTAATGTGTAGACTTAACTATAAGTAAGCCATTCGTAGGTTGACTTTCGGAAGAGTGTAAACACTGGCTCTGCGGTACTTTCCTAACATTTGTTTGTGTGGTGCAATATATCAGGTTCCTCAAGTTGGTGTAAGATAAGGGTAGGATTGCATGTTTGTCTGAACCAAAGAGGTGTATGACACTTAGAGAGAGAGATCCATTATATCATATAAATCACTTTTTCTGACACACAACACATAAAGAAAAACACAATCACAGATTAAAATAACATGACTCCTAAACCTAAAATCAAACACGTCAAACTACACATTGCTTCCCGACCATTCATTGCGTGCTGTCTTTAACGGTATGCATGATGTCATCAAGAAGGCGGAACTAGCGATTGACTAGCACTACCGCTATTGTTTGCCAGCCTATTGTTTGCCAGCATTTTCCAGCATAATTCCAACTAGCAGCAGCATCATCTCTTTTTCATTTCACTATGTTTGAAAACTGTGTATGAAAAAGAGCAGCATCATCTCTTTTTCATTTCACTATGTTTGAAAACTGTGTATGAAAGAGCTTCTGTGCTGCTTGGTCAACGTCACCAATGTGACCGAACTCGTTGTGAACAACAGAAAAAAAAATAAACATGTTAGTCTTTCTGTCATGATGTCGTAAATCATCGCGGATGCGGAATCAGTTATCGTCCACTATGACACACTACATGAGCTGAAACGATGGAATCTTGTGTCCTGACGCCCATTGTCGTTTACGAATACCCACGGCACCCTACGTCAAGCAAATCGTGATATAATCAGCTAAAATCGTGTAGTCTTAACCGGGCATTAAGGAACAAATTGTGCATAAAGTAGTAAATGGATGGCTTTGCAGTGGTTATGAAATAATATTTGGTGTTAACCTTCTTCGCTATTAATTTGTTGTGTGTCTGGATAAATTGCTTTAAAGTATTCTAATCGCTCTCAACATTTTATTCTAGGTTTTCATGTTGGGAGGGATTCATCCACCTCGGCCCTGGCAGGACTAAACCTTCCATCATTTTTCTGGTAAGAACAGATTTATAGAAACCAAAATTAACGGTTTCATTTAGGGAAGGAAAAAAAAAATAATAATTATATATAATTATATATATATGATTAAAGTTTATTTAATAATCAATTAATTAATCACATTTATTGAATAATCGACGCACACATAAAATTGATTTGTATATAAACGTTTAATTTCCACATAAGGCATTTTTAATATCAACTTTTAATGATATAATTACTCCAAGTCATTGTTGAAATATTAACATTTAAACAATGGCTGAAATTAGTAAGTTGTACTATTTCTTTCAGTATACCTTCTGATGTTCATTCATGTTCATTTCATGCTGTAACTAGAATAGGAAGATGATGATTGGTTCATGTACATCAAAACAACATTCATTATTTGAATTACTTAATAAAATTGAACGAATTTGAGAATTGAGAATTTGTCTCATATGAAAGTTAACAAAGCAGAAAGCTTATTGCGATTATTAGATTTATGCTTACTACATATTTTTTGAAGTTTAGTCACATATTAACTGAAAACAGCACATACTAAAAGACCTTGGTTCATCAAAATCAAGATTAAAAATGAGAAATCAATATCATCAGTCCAGCCCTGGCATTGACGCAGCTGACATATTTACCTGTTGTAGTTTATCCATGACATGATATTTTGAATTAGAAATTGAAGTATTTTCTTGTAAAACATGCTACAATCATCTTTGATTTATTTACTTTGATAAGTATTTTTACAGTGTAACTTTCCTTTCCTGGCATTTCCTTTCCTTAACTTTCCTGGCATTGACGCAGCTGACATATTTACCTGTTGTAGTTTATCCATGTAAAATAGACACTGACACAGTCAAAACGTGCCATCAGAGATACACTAATTAAACATCATCAGTCCAGTCAAAAATTTACGCATCCTAAACTTTACATTTAAGACTTGGGATAATGGCAAATGACAAAAGCTTGACTTTAGACAATTTAACAACAGCTGGACTGAGTAATTTACCTTCGTCTTACTTTATTGTTATGCTAAACCGAGAAAGCACCTGACCTCAGTGAATATGCAGTAGGCCTATAAAGGATATTTGCATGCAAAGTCAACGTAGCCAGATGTCGTCTTGCATCATGTTCGTCAGCAACTGCATGCAATGTATGGTGACATACAGGTCTGGGCTGGGGCATGTTGGGTTAAATGTGTTTAATAATTTAAACACATTATTTTTTTCCATAAGTAATCAAACCAAGTTAATGTGTTAAACTGACAACCCTAATGGTTACTACTGGCAGGTTATTTTATTCACTGGTCATGTCCCCTGAGCTATGAAATTTCAGTATACCTAGGTGTGGTGTTTCTTAAATACATTTCACTGCTTACCAATTTAGCTACTGCTAAAAAATAGAGGCATCAGTCAATACATGCATGCTTGATAGGTTTGTTTCTACTCTGCATCATAATACTTAGTCTTACATTAACCTAAAGTAAGTAAATTGTAGTAAAAGCATTTTCCGAAGTCTCCAATAATGTGGCTTGTTGAGGAGAGATGATATTACTTTTTATGTCATCAGGCTTGTGATTTTTATTTATTTATTTATTTATTCTGGTGGATGATAAAACCAGTAAAAATCCATTGAAGCAGAAACACAAGCCATATGTTGTAGAGAACATAATGTCATACAGACTTGGGTGTGGATTCTTTTGTCTTACACTCTGCACACTTTAGCAGCTGCATATTGTCCTAGCAACCACCCATCCAGGAAACATTGAAATGAGACTGTGATCGGGGCTAAGAGTAGGTCTATGTGTATACTGATGTGAACTTATTCCACTCTTTTAAAACAATCCTGCAGAAAGGCAGTATTCATTTGGATATGCACTTCATTGTTTATATGTAATATAGTCCTACGACTGGGTTTAGTTTTCTAATAGGCGGACTCTCTTTTTTCACATAGGCAGCGTTTGTCTGCAGTGACATTAGAAAACATGTAATTTGATCAGCTCAAAGAAGATACACTAACAAAGTCAGGTGGTTTATTCTTTTATCAGACACATTCTTCTGATGAAAACACCATCTGCTGTCCTTGTTCACGACGCTGTTGCCATGTCAATTGGTCTATATTTAATAAAATCATTTAATCCTTGCTGCCAAATTAACTAATAGCTCATCACATCCCATGATCCTCTGCTGTTCAGATACACCTGTGTTTCTACTCAAGAGTTGGGGTGAGAGTCAGGTGCTCTGTCTGAGATCCTTTTCAAGGTATTCTTTGAAGAAAGGTAATATGATTATAATTACAAATAAACATCCATATCGAGACAAATTAAAATATGTTATATCAAGGTATTCTTTGAAGAAATTTGAAGTACAATGAAATATGTTTATGGTGAGAAATTAACAGCCATCACCAGCCAAATGCAGGTATGGTGGGTACACTGAATGGAGTAAAAAAAAAAATGGAGTAGGATTTTCTTTGAAACTATTTTCACTCATTGTTCATTGCTTCGTTTAATTGCTAGTAAATATCACAAATAATTACAAAGAAATGGCAAGTAACACATGAAATTGTACATGACATTTTGAATTAGAAACTGAAGTATTTTCTTTTAAAACATGCTACAATCATCTTTGATTTATTTACTTTGATAAGTATTTTTACAGTGTAACTTTCCTTTGGTTGGCAACCTGTTTCAAGCTGACCTTTGACAAGAAATGCTGTGTTGTTCATTAACAACAGCATATCACTGGTTACATCTGATTCACTTCAAACATGTATCATGTGTTAAAAACTGGCACAGATCCATCATTTTGTGTAGTTTGTGAAAAGAGATCTTCCTTCACCTCTGGTATTGGTATTTGAACATGGTAATCATTTAACACTATAGAGTATAGATCAAACTAATATGGTGTTATGGTCTGATTTCATGAGTATTCAATGGTGCTGCATGATATGACAATTTACATCAATATCTCTTTCTTATATTTTCTTCATTGTTCTCCATAAACCCCTGCTCTGGTTGCAATGTGATGATTGGTTATGTAAGGACAACGAGGACAGAGTGCAGCTCTTCATAGCATGAGTGTGTGTGTTTGTGTTCACACATGAGTTTTTCTGCATGGATGTTCTCTCCTCAGTTGGCCTTTCCCACATTGCAGCTCTCTGCCTTTGACACACACACACACACCCCCCCACACACACACAGCCTCACAGGGAACAGATGGCATCATCATTCAAAAAAATCTGAGGCAGCACACTGCGTTCTGACCAGCAAGACATGTCTGTCCTGTGTGAAAACACAAGCAGATGGGTCAGCGGTGAGTACAGCAGACTGCCGTACAACAGACTGCCGTACTTCAGCTTGCGCTTACACGACTCTCGTGAAGTTAAATACCGCACAGGACATGATTATATGCTACACATTATGTCCTTTATGACACTTAAACAAATAGTTAAAGGATCAGACTGAGGAAGGAGCCAGAGTGATGACATGAGGGACTTGGAGCATGCGGCAGGACCCAGGCCACAGCCATAATGGCAACCCATGGTGGAGCCGACGGAGGAAGGAGCCATGGAGAAGAAAGGGCTGACGACTCCAGGGGGCCGACAAATGGTGGCGGAGCAGGTGGTGGAGGAGACCAAGGAGAGCCGATGAGCCGGGGGACAGGGAGGATCCGGAGGGCCGAGGCGGAGCAGATGGCTCTGGTGACCAAGGTGGAGGCAGGGAATCCAGAAGGCCGTGATGGAGTCGGAGCGACAGAGGATCGAGGAGGAGCTGAAGGTATGTAGGAGCCTGACAGTGCCAGAGGGTCAAGGCACAGCCGCAGGAGTGGAGTCCCAAAGCGACGGATGGTCGACGACAGACCAAGGTGGAGCCAGAGGTATCAGGGAGTCTAGTAAAGCCAGTGGACTGACGGCCACGAAGGAGAGGAGGAAGCTAGGAGCCATGGTGGAGCTGCTGGGTCGACGGGCCGAGGTGGAGTCTGGGTCTCAGAGGCTGGAGGCAGAGACCAGGGATTCTGCAGCCATTGTGACGATGGAGGATTCAATTCAATTCAATTCAAGTTTATTTGTATAGTGCTTTTTACGATACAAATCATTGCAAAGCAGAAAATTAAGTGTCTACAATATTTAGTAGTAGCTTATCAGTGATGACTGTCAGTTTATGTGCATATGGCAGAAATGTTCGGAAAAATCAATTAAAGATGTAAAGAAACAGACAATTAACACTATTAACAGCAATTATGCAATCAAACTTATAGCAAAATGTGGTAGTTCTGTATGTTGTTTCAGGGTTAGCATCATCTGAGGTCCTCTGAGGGGTTGGCATCATCTCTTCTCAGGTATTCTGGATCCAGACTGGAGCTTGTGTAAATCCTTGTTACCATGGGATATAAATCCTGTGGCAAAACAGACAAACAAATAGAGACATAATTAGCATAACTGCTGTTCTAACCAAGTACAATTAATTAATTTAACCCAAGCTAAAGAATAATAATGTGCATTTGATCAGATATAACTGCAGTCCAAGATTATGAGATGCATTATTTGAATGCGTGGCCAAAGAGATGTGTTTTTAATCTAGATTTAAACAGAGAAAGTGTGTCTGAACCCAGGACATTATCAGGAAGGCTATTCCAGAGTTTGGGAGCCAAATGCGAAAAAGCTCTACCTCCTTTAGTGGACTTTGCTATAAGAGGTACTACCAAAAGTCCAGCGTTTTGTGACCTTAGGGAGCGTGATGGATTGTAGCGTGGTATAAGACTAGTAAGGTATGCAGGAGCTAAACCATTAAGGGCTTTATAAGTAATAATATTTTGTAACTGATACGGAACTTAATAGGTAACCAGTGCAAAGACTGTAAGATTGGGGTAATGTGATCATATTTTCTTGACCTGGTAAGGACTCTAGCCGCTGCATTTTGGACTACCTGTAGCTTGTTTATTGAAGATGTTTGTTATTGCCATGTAGTAAGAGTCATGTAGTATGTTGTTATTGGCAATGTTTCTAAGATGGAAGAATGCTGTTTTTGTAACATGGGAAATATGATTTTCAAAAGACAATTTGCTGTCTACTATAACACCCAGATTTTTGACTGTAGAGGAAGTCACAGTACATCCGTCTAGTTGCAAATTGGAATCTACAAGATTCTGTGTAATGTTTTTTGGTTCAATAAGTAATATCTCTGTCTTACACAAATTTAATAGGAGAAAATTATTGGTCATCCAATCTTTTACATTTTTAACAAACTCTGTTGGCTTAGATAATTTAGAAGTTTCATCTGGACTTGTTGAAATATATATTAGAGTATCATCAGCATAACAGTGGAAACTAATCCCGTATTTTCTAATAATATTACCAAGGGGCAACGTATATTGAAAATAGCAGAGGACCTAGGACAGATCCTTGTGGCACTCCATATTATACTGGTGATAAATGAGATGACTCCCCATTTAAATAAACAAAGCGGTAGCGATCGGACAGGTAGAATCTAAATCATCTTAAAGCCTGCCCTTGAATACCTGTATAGTTTTGTAATCGATCTATGAGTATGTCGTGATATATGGTGTTGAACGCAGCACTAAGATCAAGTAAAACTAGCAATGAGATGCAGCCTTGGTCTGACGCAAGAAGCAAGTCATTTGTAATTTTAACAAGTTCCATTTCTGTGCTATGGTGGGGCCTGAAACCCGACGACTTGAAACAACTTTCTCTAAAATTTTAGAGATAAATGGAAGATTTGAAATGGGTCTTTTTTTTTTTTTTTTTTAGCAGACGCTTTTATCAGGACTTACAAGAGAACAGTAGAAACAATTGAGCAACAACGGTACCAAGTGCTATGACAAGTCTCAGTTCTCTAAACGTATTTTAGAAAAGATAAATGGAAAAAGATTTGAAATGACCTCTTTCAGGTCTTGAGATCGGGAGGTCATTCCCAGCTGGGGAGCAGTCCAGGAAAAAGTCCGTGAGAGTGATTTTGAAACAGTCGTTCACTTGCAGAGCGCAGGAGGGTCTAGTTGTGGAGTTTCTTTTGTAGGCAAGCATCAGAATTTGATGGAGCTTAATAACCGGCAGCTTGAATGAAGACAACCCTTGCTGCATTCTGGATCAGTTGTACGTGACCTAAAGATAATAGACAAGTTGGACAAGAAGTTGGGTGGATTGAGACAGCTGTTCTTGTTGAATAGGCAAATGCTACAGGTAACCAACAACTCTTTCAAGGAGTTATGGTTGACGAACCCAGTAATTTATGAAACGATGGGAATGCCAGCAGCAGAGTAGGGTTGAAGGTGAGTCTTCAATAAGCCAAAAAAAGCTCAATGTTATTCCTCTCCTCATCAGGTTACACTGGCTACCAGTAGCCGCCAGATTCAAGGTACTGATGCTTGCCTACAAGACGACCACTGGCATGGCACCAATATACCTAAACTCACTAGTTCAAACTTATGCGCCCTCCAGAAGCTTGCATTCTTCAAGTGAACTGCGCCTTGTGGTGCAATCCCAAAGAGGTTCAAAATAACTCTCACAGAAGAAGAAATCGCTTTAGGTTTCCTTAGGTGGGCTTAACCCGATTCCTGGACTGTGCCCGGCTGGTGGAAGCTGACCTCCCAATCTCAATTCGAAGGGTTGTCAATGAGCCAAAAAAAGCCATGTTATTCCTCTCCTCAGTCTAAAGACTCTAAAGAAACAAGACGACCACTCTAAAGACTCATCTTTTTCGCCAGTACTTGAATCCCAAAGAGGTTCAAAATAACTACATACTTTTCACTTACCTTTTCTTTTCTTGTCTATCCTAAAGACTTTTTTCGAACCCTGGTGGTCTAAAAAAAAAAAAAAAAAACTTCAGACTTCAGAAGTCAGACTTAACAAGCGGATAGGTCTGAGAGGAAATCTGCAAATTATTTTAGGAATTCTGTATACGGCCCTGGTGGTCTATACACCATAGCCAGAGCAAGAGATACGATCGATTTATTTTCCATCTGACAGTGTAACATTAAGCAGAAGTATTTCGAATTATTTAAACCTGTATCCTGTTTTCTGGGTAACATTGAGAATATCATTATATATTGTTGCAACACCTCCCCCACGACCAGTCTGACGTGGATGGCAGATCCGCTGAGCTCGTACTTTATTTATGGTGGGCTGAGGGCGAGCAGAAGTGCTGCCAGACAACAACAGTGGAGGAGGCAGGAGAGGGTGGGTGGACAGGTATTTGTGAGCCTCCAGGCTTAGCTTGGGACCAGGAGCCCTCTCAGGGCTGAACGTTGGAACAGGAGCCTTCTCTGGGCTAGACATAGGAACAGGAACTTTCTCTGGGCTAAACTCAGGAACGGGAGCCCTCTCTGGGCTGGACGTGGAAACCGGAGCCCTCTCTCCTTCGGAGTTGCACTGTCCCAGATCCGTAATTAGCTAGCCCTCGGCCACGGTGCAGGGGGTGGAGCTCCTCTCCACGCTCTCACTGTCCGCAGCTTGTCCCTCACAGCAGGCGTTGTAGCAGGCACTTGCACCTGGTCCGACAATCCGAGAGGCTCTAATTCCATGGCGATCCTCAGCTCTGTCACACTCCTTGGTGATGGCTCTTCGGTCTTGATGGGCTCGGCCTCTCCGTCATTGGTGGACTCGGGCTTGCGCTTCACGCAGTGGGGAGATGGTGGGCTTCCCTCCAGCTCAGTCCAGAGGTGTCTGGGAGGTCAGTGGGATGATAGTAATTTGCCCTGATCCAAAACAGTGAGTTCAGCGCAGCATTGTCGAACGCCGTTAAAACAGCGAGCTGACTGAACTCAGTCGCATACTCCAATAGGTAAAGGTCTTTGCATATTTGAAAAGTGCCACCTACACTAAACCTTACACTAAACCTTATTATCTAAAGCCGACATGCAATAAAAATGCATTTGCTGAAGCAACCGTACAACTTTAGCTTGGTTCTATATCTGTTAAGTCTTTGAGCTCCTGGATTGAGTGGCGGGACTAAAAACCAAGCATTCCACAATAAAAATGCAGTAGTGTACCAGGCAAGCTACCTAGAAAATTTATAATGCTAGAAAAGCAATACATATGGAGCTTGTTATGTGATCATCTTCATGGCAGCAATAAAGATTCACCACTCCTGTTTCTTTTCGGCAACTTTTGAGTGGTATCCCTGCTGTGGTTGAGGGTCTTCAGTTCTTTTCAGTGGCAGGTTGGCTTTTGTCTTCTTCACTTTCATTTTCCCTCTGATGCCCATTCTTGTTCTGTTTGGATGATGTGCCCAATCCATCACCGTCTCTTGGTAATAGTGTCCATATTTTCTTGCTTGCACTGCATTGTTGTTGTTGGTTAGAGATGGATTCAGGACAGAATATTCGCTGGATTTCCCAGAGGTTCCTTGTATGGAAAGTTGGCAGTTCGGTGCAGTCGTTCTCTGTCATTCTTCAACATTCAGAGCCATAAAGTAAGGTGGAAAGACCACAACTTAGATACAGTGAACGCGTTTACATGCACTTTCTTAAGCTGATTGTTAGGGCTGGGCGATATATCTAATGATATGATCATGCGCATCTAGTCAGTAAATCTGGTTCCGGGATTACCGCTAAATCGCCATCACCTGCTTTCAAATGGAGTGGCATTTAATAGACCGAGCCGTAGATCACTGACAAGCTACGCAATATCGCGTTCATTATCAAAGGCGATTCATCTGGGGGTAATGAATGGGATATTGCGTAGCTTGTCAGTTATCTATGGCTCTGTCTGTTAAATGCCACTCCATTTGAAAGCAGGTTAAGGGCGATTTAGCGGTAATCACGGAACCAGATTTACTGACTAGATGCGCATGATCATATCGTTAGATATATCGCCCAGCCCTACCGATTGTGCTTATTAAGCCAAAAATGCACATGGTCATGTAAACGCGGTAACCTGTTTTCTTTTATCGGAGTAAGCTCATAAATGGCATAAGCATAAACCGGTCGACACAGGTAGTTTTTTGCCTCTTACCCCGATTTTGTGTGGCATGTAAAAGCAATAACACGCTTATTGTCGACTTACTGAAGTGAGCATGTGTTATACATGAAAGGAATGCATCATTAGTGCAGATTTAAGCGCATCTAGACATAGCAAACATTGCAGTAAAGAAAGAAGGAAATATATCACAAAAGCAGACTCTTTCATGACTCAGAAAATGATAAAAGTGTTCTCATCTCGTGCAGCAGAAGTGGTTCAGTCAAAACACTGTTATATAACTGAATAAAAGGATAATATGAGCTGTAAATTTCACGCTGACATGTTGCAAGCTTTATTTAACATCACAACTGACAAACATATGGAACAATTGGAGTCAGATATGCAAATGATAAATATTTTGACGTCACTAAAGGGAAATAATCTGATTTATTAATAAAGTCATGTAAATGCAGCTTACTTGCATTGTCAGATTACTGATGTGCATGTAAACGGGGAGACCTGGTTATATTAATAATCTGATATTTTTGAGTTATCAGCTTACTGGTGTGCATGTAAACATGCTCACTCTCATTTTAGTGTTATTAATGTACTGAACCGCCACACATTTTTGCCAATGTTCCAGCTTTAATTGGTAAAGGGTTTGAGGTATTTAGTGTCAAGTGAAGTCACCTTTATTTATATAGTGCTTGATACAATACAGATCAAGTTTGAAAGCAACTTCACAGCAATAAACAGGTTTGTACAGGTTTTGGTTCCTTGCCACTGTTGACTTTGGATAGCTTAGTTGGGGATGCTTGACTGACTGATTGCACAGACACAATTGGAAGAGAGCTTAACTGGATAATGACATTAATGAATCATCAATGAACTGACTTTAGCTGGAAAAAGGAACTAAATGTTACTGTCCTCTTGCATAATCAAGTTCAAGTTGAGCTTTATTGTCATTCCACTACATGTGGGGACATACAGTGTCTAACTTTTCAAATTGAACAAAAAAAAAGTTTTAGACAGTTTTTTTTTCCTGTGATGTGGTAAGGTTGGGGAGTGTTGGGGGGGGGGGGGGGGTGGGGGTACCATATTCCTGATGAGAGGAGCTGGAAGAGACTGTGGGAGGGATGGGTGGGGTCCTTCACAATGTTGGTGGCTTTGCTGGAGAATCGTGTAAGAAAAATGTCCAGGATGGAGTGGAGGGGGCACCGATGATCTTTGCAGCTGTGTTCACTGTCCGCTGGAGGGTCTTGAGGTCTGCATTGCTACAGTTCCCGTACCAGACAGTGATGCAGCTGGTCAGAACACTCAATGGTTCTCCTGTAGAATGTAGTGAGGATGGGTGGAGGGAGACTTGCTCTTTTCAGCCGGCGGAGAAAGTGTAGGAAAAGTGCTGTTCTGCCTTCTTGGAGAGTGACGTGGTGTTGGTGGTCCAGGTGAGATCTTCTTTAATGTGCACCCCCAGGAATTTAGTGCTGCTGACTCTCTCCACAGTCAAGCTGTCAATGGTCAGTAGGGGGTGGTCAACAGAGTTTCTCCTGAAGTCCATCACAACCTCCTTTTTCTTCCCCGAATTGAGGGACAGGTTGATAGCACCACACCATTCAGCTGTGCCACTTCCTCTCTGTAGTGCTTTTCACCATTGTTGCTGATGGGTCCTACCAGAATTGTGTCATCAGTGAACTTGATGATGTGGTTAGAGCTGAACTTGGCAGTGCAGTTGTGGGTCAGCAGCGTGAAGGGCAGTGGGCTGAGCACACAGCCTGGTGGGGCACCTGTGCTCAGTGTGGTAGTGCTCAAGGTGTTGTGGCTGCCATGGACTGACTGAGGTCTTCCGGTTAGAAAGCCCAGGATCCTTTTACAAAGGGAATTGTTAAGGCCTAGCAAGTGTAGTTTATTAATGAGCTGTTGTAGGATTATTGTGTTGAATGCAGAGCTGAAGTCGATGAACAGCATTCTAACATAGGAGTCTTTATTTTCTAGGTGGGTAAGAGCCAGGTGGAGGAAATTGCATCATCCGTGGAGTGGTTTGGACGGTTTGCAAACGAGCGGGTCGAGTGTGTTTGGGGAGGTTGGTTTTGATGTTGTTCATGACTAACCTCTGAAGCATTTAATCATGATTGGAGTCAGTGCTATGGGATGGTAGTCATTTAGACAGGACACAGGTGATTTCTTTGGTACCAGTATGATTGTTGTGGATTTGAGACACGTGGGGATGATTGCCTGGCTCAGCGAGGTGTTGAAAATATCTGTTAGGACATCTCTCAGCTGTGCAGCACAGTCTCTTACTACATGGCAAGGTATGTTGTCAGATCCCGCAGCCTTACATGGGTTAATCCTAGATAGGGTCTTTCTTATGTCGGCTGGAGACAGACAGAGCACCTGTTCGTTAGGATTGTGGGCAGATTTTGTGCAGGTGTGTCATTCTGCATTTCAAACTGTGTATAAAAGTGGTTGAGTGCATTTGGGAGGGATATGTCATCATCACAGGTCTGTGGTGGGGGCTTGTAGTCAGTGATGGTCTGAATGGCTTGCCACAGGCTCCATGTGTCTCTGCTGTAATTGAAGTAATTATTGATTTTTGGGCATATGACCGTTTCACATACTTAATGCCACAGGACAGATTGGCTCTTGCTGTTTTGAGGACTGCTTTATCCCCTGATCTGAATGCTTCATCTCTGGTCTTTAGCAGCCCACAAACCTCTGCTGTCATCCATCTGGTTTGCACGTCTGGTGATGGTCTTGGTGACTGTCCTCTCTTGTCCTTCACTGTCGTCGCTCCTCTTTTGTATCCTCCCAATCTCCTCCATGGGACTCGAGACCGGTGAGTGGAGCAGGTGTCGCTCATTTCCCAATCACTCCACCGGCCTCGCTCCGTTCCCATGGCTCTCGGCCCCGCCCCACTCGTCACATCAGTGTTAGTGTTTTTTTATTAATGCCATTTATGTTTTTGTTAATACAGCATATAGCACTAGTCAACTAAATGAATGTAACATGGCAAAGATGAATGAGCTTCTGGAAGTTGAATGTAAGGGAAATCTCATTTTGGGATTTCTGTTGTCTAATGTTGCTTATGTTCATGTTCTTGTTCATGATGAAATTTTCTTTTATTGCTGTAATTAAATTATAGCAAACAAGATGACCCATTGAATTCATTTTTGAAAGCGATGACTGATGGATGTATTTTTAGTCCAGTGCCTGTGTGTAAGTATTGATTATGATATAATACAATTAGAATTGACTAAGTTCAGAGGCTGTCATATGTGGATCAACTTACTTTGTTGTGTATTTTCATCAGTTTAACTTTAAAATAACTTTCATATTGATTCAGTGGATTTATTGCATTTTGAGAAAAAAAAGTATCATGGATTTATTGCATTTTGGGAAAAAATATTATACAATTTTATAATAAATCTGGATTTTAATTTTTAATGTTATTATAACCTAAAGACGCTATGTTAAGATTTGAAACAGAAAATAGTGGTTTTCATCTTGCTACTTTCTTGTTAAAGAAAACACATTTTTACTCAAATTAATCAAAATGGATTTATTGCGTTTTGGAACCAAACTCTTCATATATATATATATATATATAAAGCAAAGGACCCAATATTGAACCTTGTGGTAACCTTAGTTTTCATTTTTGAAGTGATGACTGCACACCACTAATAATTAAATTATAAAATTATTAATCATTTGTTTCAATTTATTTATGCATACTTCATGATTAATAGTATATACATATGTTTAAAAAAGGCTAAAAATACTGCTCCCAGTACTTTTCCTTGATCCAAACTACGTTTTATGGTATCTATAAAATGACATATAGCCATTTATGTTGAATAATTAGGCCAAAATCCAAATTGCTTAGAGTTTAAGTAATTCATTAATAGTTTAGCCACTAACTTTTCTAAGACTTTGAAAATTACTGGAATAATTAAGATGGGTCTATAATTGCACACCTCATCAGTCTCTCCAGACTTAAAAACTTTGGTCACCACAGCTGTTGAAAATTTTGTGGAAACTTGCCAGTTTTTTTAGATACATTTAACAAATGAGCTATTAGCCTAACCAGTGTTTTATATATATATATATGAAAAGCATCTAAACGAATGTATCTTTAGCTTTTCAACAGTCTAATTGATTATAATTTTACATATTTTATCTTTATCAACCTATGAAATATAAAAAGATAGAGATTAATTTCTTACTACATCATGTGATAAACAAACAGAATTGAAATTTGCTTCAAGTTCTTCTACTGAATAAAAAAGGTATTAAATGAATTTGCAATTTCCAAAGCATCAGTACTGACCTTTCCATTTATATTCAGTTTTGTTATGTCCTTACTTTGACTAGATTTCTGATTGGTTAATTTATTCATATGTTTCCGAATAAGCTGTTGCCCTGTGAGTCAGCAAACAACTGCATGAAATAAGACGACTTTACTTTTCTCAGCTCACTAACCACTTTATTTCTTAAACCTTTAAAGATAAATATATGTTTGTAGTTTTGTAGCTGTAGATTTTTTTTCAGTGCCACGTCTGCCAAATTTTGACTTTATGTCCCAGATCACTTTTGCATGAAACACTGTTTGAAAGTATTTTAATTCTCTTTGCTTGCGCACTTGTATACCCAAAAAATCCTTTACCAATATGTGGTTTTGGTGACTTTTTACCAAATTGTTCCACTTTAGACCTGGTGTTTATATGTGCTTGTTCAATGTGAAGAGCAGAGTTGGATCATTGATATCCACTTCTGCTGTTCCAGCAATGACTGAGTTCTGTTTAAATTCCACGAAGGATCCACTGTCCTGTGCAAAGCCTGCTTTCTGACGTTGGTGTTTTGTTTTGTGTGTGTGTTCACCAGTGCCCATTCCTTCTTAACTTTCTGACGTTGGTGTTTTGTTTTTTCACTTTGGTCTTGATATGATTGATCATATCTTTTCTTAATTTGAGATGAATTCCTTCTGAAATTCCTTTTTTTTTTCAACAGAAGATTATTGATTTCTTTCTCCGACGAATAAAACTGTTTAAAAGTATAAACCAAACCAGCCAAAATTTGTAAACACAGCTTGTACAGAAAATCGAAGAGCAGATGTCCAACAAACAGATCAGCCATGTGCAGTCACATTCTGTTACTCCTCTGTTGTTGTTTAAATCTGGTAATCCAAAAAGTTTTGCCATGAATAAATGTTGATTTATTTACTATTTGAATAAAACTGTTGAATGTAGACCAATCCAACCAGAATTCACAAAAAAGGCTGGTACAAAAGAGCAGGTGTGGAGCCTAACAAATCATCTCTGCTCTTGGCAGCCATTTTGGATCCCTGGTGTTGGTTTACATAATGGTGCTTTTCCACTGCATGGTACGTCTCGGCTCGGTACAGCTCAGTATGGCACGACTCGGCTCAGCTCAGTTTGTGTTTCCACTGTAGTTTAGTACCGCTTTAGAGTGGGTGGGATAATTCATATGTTTTTATACTTGCGCCGCCTCTACTGCTGCGACTCCTGAAAAACATTTTCATTCCACATCACCCCATCAACTCTCGCTGGATCCGCTCCTCTGCTATCAACGTAGGAACGTCTGTACTTCCTCAACAGACAATGAAACAGCAACTTTTTTTTTTTGTTAAATAAAGGTACGCTCATTCAAAAAAGGTTTGTTGTGTCTCTGCCATAAATTCAGTGACGCAGGTAGTGACAGTTCTCTCCGGCCAATCAGTGATCAGCAGAGTTTACATGTCACGTTTTGGTAATGGTACTGTACTAAATGGTGCTAAAAAAAATACCATGTACTGTACCCAGTGGAAAAAACCCCAAAAGTGAACCACCGTACCGATCCGTACCATGCCTTACCATGCAGTGGAAAAGCGCCATAAGACTTCACTAAAGTGCTCTGGCCACTGAGCTTCTTGTTCTGCTTTTGATGTAAGAAGTAACCCTTGCTTGTCTGTGATTGGAACATCAGTTGTTCCTCTATACATGTCAACTTTCTTATGACATGCTTCACTTGTTTCAGAGTATGCTTTGACCTGCTCCCACTTAATGTTAAGTTCACATGTGTCTGGCTGCTTGAGGTTCTCAGTATCTGCTAGAACCTGAAATCTGTTCTTCAGTCACATAGTCACATAGTTTCTCCAAGGCAAACTGTTGGTATCCTGCTTTGATTCCAGGTTATGTGATATAAATGTTAAAATGTATTAGTCTAGAAATTATGGTCTATTGTTTAGAGGTCATAGCATAGAATTGGCAAGGAACTAGATGGAAATAAGACTTACAGTATTTTATTTATTTATTTATTTTTGATAATCTGCCACAGTAATCATAAAAAATAAATAAAGAATAAAATAAAAGTTAATGGTGTTTTACTTCTACAAGTGTTCACTTCACCTGGAAGCTGCAGTGAATTATAATGGTACTTTTTTTTTGAGGGGGGGTTGAAAAAATTTTAGAAAGTAGCATGTTTTCCAGTGAGTCTATTTGGTGGAATTTCTACTTTAACCAAACAAAAAAGGACATTTCTTCCGATTCATCTGAAGTCACTGTAGTTCTTATCAGCTTGAGCCAGTCTGGCCATTCTCTTCTGACCTCGGGCATCAACAAGGCATTTCCATTTAATTTTGAACTGCTGCTCATTGTATATTTGCTCTTTTTCTGATCATTCACTGTAAACCTATGGTGGTTGTGTCATTTTTTATTTTTATTTTAATAAAATAAAAAAATAAATCCCAGCAGACCAGCCTGTCTGACACCAAAAATTGTGCCACTTTCAAAGTCACTGAAATCACCTCCTTCCCCATTCTGATGCTTGGTTCGAACAACAGCAGATCATCTGACCATGTCCATGGAATGACAGATATAGATGAAAATACTGCATGTAACTCAAGAGCATAGTATATTAGTATTTTTCTTACACCGATCATTTGAACTTAAGACATTGATTCATCAACTTCTTTAGATTATGTTTGTGTGAGGGTTTTGAAGCATCAACTATGGAGGTCCAGTACACTTGCATTATTTGGACTTACAAAGAGGGAATATATTTCTAAAGTAAGAAGGTCATACATCTGGGACAGTGTCAGGATAATTGAGTGAATGATGAAAGTCTTTTAACTTATTAGGTGGAGTATCCCTTTAATTACCTATTGTAAAATAACTTTGAGCTTGGGAAGGGCACTACATAATTACAACATCACCTTTTTTTATCACAACACCCCACAATTATAAATTCCTTGTTGTGACTTGTTGGGACATGCCTCTGTGTTTCTACATTGTTCCTCCGTTGCTTTAATATGGGAATAACATACAACACTGACTTAAGATGGTGAACCTATCTAGCTGAACTAGTGGATTTTGCCACATTTTTAAAATAATAAGAATCAAATGAAAAGCAAATTTGCAATTTTCTTTCACTGTGTCTGAGTTGATGTTATTCTCTGACGCTGATCTCACAGGTCTGTTGTTCACCTGTGTGTGTTTGTGTTTGTGTGTGTGTGTGTGTGTGTGTGTTTGTCTTTGCATCTGTTTTAGTGAATAAGTCATAGTTTGGCCCTGTGGCTCTTCCAAGAAAAGCTGTCATAAAGCATTTCTGTTTTAGGGATTAAAGTCATGACGATGAGTTCTCTGAACTGCAAACCAAGCACACACACAGAGATATCATTGAGGGCCTTTGGAAAGAGTTACTTGAATTTGATTCATTTCTCAAAATATTTATATCTGACAGTTGTGTGTCTGCATGGTAGGGTTGGGCCGATAGACGATGCCATCGACCATCTGGCATCGTGATCCCCCCCCCCCACCTTTGAATGCATGACCGCTTTTTAGTTTCAGTATCACTTTTGATCGCATCCACGAAGACAGCATCACTGATTATAATGAGTTCTATTGATTGATCTTTATATAATGAATCTCTATTATAAATCAGTGGTTCTATAGTATTTTGTCGTGCTGTGCCACTCGCATGTGTAGACACTGTGTTAGGAATCATTAGTTGTTTTCCCTTAAAAGGATTCATGCTTTGGGCACACCCCCTAACTCCAAAAAAGAACATTGTTTTGTGTATTTGGTGTAATGCAATGTGTTTATGCAGTTTAAGGTTAAACACACAGGTTCCACATGCTGTACATTATTGTTGCTCCTCTATGCCCCACCTTTCTGAAACGTGTCAATTCTTACAAAGCTCGTCATTTGGAAAGAGCGAGGTATGCTCTGATTGGCCAGCTATCCAGTGCATTGTGATTGGCCGAATTCCTCAAGCATGTGATGGAACTGTTACGCTCCTTAACATACTATGCTGAGACTCAGTCCAGCTGCTCTGCTCGTGCACATCCCATCATCAGTTCTATTTCAGCAGTTCAGTCAATGTACTGTTAGGAGTAACTGAATATTGGTTTATTTTGCTTCAGAGGGAGTGTAAGGCACATTTATAAACCGAATAACTTGTGTAATTTGTGGATTAGTGCGTACTGGAGACGCGAACCGTTTCAAACTATTCAGATCTATTTGGTGAACTGGTTTGACCAGTTCACTAAGAATATCCGGTTAAATAGAAAGATTTGTTTGTGATCCAGACATCACTAGATGAGACAAAACAAATAAAACCCATTACAAATGAGGCATTTGTTGCATCCAGTGGGGACATAATTACTGATTATAATGACTTATACTGTCTTTTTATGCGTTGTGTTATGTATTGCGCTGCGTAAACATAAAACCATGTCTGCATTTGTGATCTGAGAAACAGCAAGCCTACTCTACTACTCAAAACTAACGTTACTGGTTCAGGAAATAGTCCTCATCCTCCATAAAATGCGCAGCACACATCTGAATATTTGGGTTGAACTGTTCTGGAATAGTGTTGAAGTACAACTTAACCACTGATTTCTAGTCGTGTCCTCTTTTGGAAGGCCAAACAAAGTAGTTTCGCTTTCAAAAACGAAACACACATGGTGCCGGTGGTAACAGAGAGAATAAAAGTTACACACATTTGGGCGGCATTATGCAAATCTTCCCACATAGTGACACAGAGATGTGGGGGCGTGTTAGAATGAGCTGTTTTAGGGGGGTGTGGTTGACTCTTAAATTTTATAAAGAATATCTCTTTGGATTTGAGACTTTAGTCTTTGCAACTTTACAGATCTTGTTTATGCACCAAGAGCTTGTAACACTCCAAAGAGAAATGAAAAATTTAAATCGCATCATATGACCCCTTTAAGATGGAAAAAGTCGCTGCTTTATCTCAGACAAACAAAGAAAATCAAATTTATGATCAGACAATAAGTAAAAGGACCTTTGTTTGAAAGTAATCCTATGTTCCACAATCCAAAGAAAAGATCACACTTACCCATACTCAAGCATGCCGTTTTAGTTAGCTTTGTCAATACACCATGGTTGATGGTCTGGGTATGTTTTTTTGGAGGACGAGGATTAGTAGACCAAAAGGACAGTATTGCACTTTGAGAGTGGATTTTATAACTCCGTCGAGATCCACGATGAACATATTTGTGGTGTGGTAGAAAGACAATATCTAGATGAAGATGCAAATCAGGTGGAGGCTCGCCTGCGTGAACACCAAGCTGTAACAGTTCCGCAGTGGTACAACGATGAATCAAAAACACAGGTCGAACAGTTGAGCAGATGATAATCCAAACAGCTGTAATCCATATAGGTAGTTTGAGAATCATCGTAATCACAGCTCAGATGGAGGAGAAAAAGTTAGACAACTAAGGGGTTCAACAACTCCGATAACAACTCCAGATTAAAATTGTATACTAAAACAGTCTGAACAGTGGAGTAAAACATATTAAAATGTTATAAACAAATCCTTCTAGGAACAGTGGCTGCTAACTGCCCTAGCGTTCACTCCCGGAAGTACATTTGTTAGTTTTTTTTTTTTTTTTTTTTTTTATCATTATTCTGGTATAGTAGATACATTTTAGCCACCTTATCTTGAACTGGGGGTGCTTTTTTGTTCATTTTGGAGGGATTTTCGCCTCAAGCCCCCATTAATTTTCAACCCTGGTCAAGGCGCACATAAACATGCATGCAATCGTATGCACACATTACAGAAAGGCCTCTGAAGTGCTGAAGGAAGGTAAATGTAATTTTACGAGAGTAGGGTATATGAATATTCTGTAGTCTTAAAAGTTAAATATTTTCACATTGTGTTAAATAAAAGGGTCAGTGAAACACTGCATGAGAGACTGACCTCATTATGCATGCAAAATAACCTATAGGATGGTGCGTGTCTATAGGCGTTTCAAATACAAAGTTGGAGGAAGCTTGCTGAATGCAAAGCAGAATGCATATATCCAACATGTTGATAATAGAGACTCAGTGGGAAATCTCTAAAAATGAATTGTCCCACTGATATGATCATTTATTTTGCATGTGTTTTCTGCGTTGTCTAAGCACGCTATTCGCCTAAACTGATTTAGCAAATCAAATAAATGTGAATTGATTAAACAAAATCAGTATTACTGACTGCAGTTTGTAGGCCAGTTCGGAGCATTTTGCAGCAAACAACAAATCACTACAATCTGGCATGCTTTGCTGGGACTATATTACTGCCACAATGATCACTGGAAGATGTACAGGTGCTGGTCATATAATTAGAATATCATCAAAAAGTTGATTTGTTTCCCTAATTCCATCCAAAAAGTGAAACTTGTATATTATATTCATTCATTACACACAGACTGATATATTTCAAATGTTTATTTCTTTTAATTTTGATGATTATAACTGACAACTAAGGAAAATCCCAAATTCACTATCTCAGAAAATTAGAATATTACTTAAGACCAATACAAAGAAAGGATTTTTTGAAATCTTGGCCAACTGAAAAGTATGAACATGAAAAGTATGAGCATGTACAGCACTCGATACTTAGTTGGGGCTCCTTTTGCCTAAATTACTGCAGCAATGCGGCGTGGCCGAATTCTTAATTCAGTAATTAAGAAATTTCCATTATTATAACAGTCTTCAATATAAAGTGCCACATCTCTTAGAAACATCTGCAACACCTCAGTCAATGTCACTAATGATTTGTTTTGCATTCTTAATGTCTTTCCACTTTAATGTACTTTCTCTGTTCACAAAATTTAATATGAATAATCACATATAGTCCAGCTGTAATTGATTGATTGCCCATTGTTGCCATTGTTTTGTCACAACTATTCACTATGGTTTGCTAAATAACTTTGCCAGTGGTGACAGATATTTATATTTGCATGAGAGTAAATATAGCATTTTGACAAAGAACCATAGACGCAGATATTTTCCAGAATAATGGTTTGCTAGTTGTTGCACATATTTGTATGTTAACTGTAGGCTGCAGGTTCTCCAGTGAAGAGCTGCACACTTCTGGCAACCATATTGTTTGCTTGTTTGTTTGCTTTTGCAAGGGTTTAGAAGCTCAGTAGATCTTGTAATTTAAAGTTTGATCTTTGTAGAATTGTTTTCTCTGAAATTCAGATCTTGATGAGGGAAGCGGTGTCAGTTGACTTTGCTCTTTTTCAGTCTGTTGTGTGTGGTGTACTCGGCGTCATTCTGTGGTGAAATGAGCCCTTTTCTCTTGGCAGCAGTGTGTCCTGTAACAACAGCGGTTAGAGTTTCACACTCTGCACTTTTACCCTCTGTCTGAGAGACAACAGAAACTCTTTTTATAGTATTTGTGTTCCAGCGCAGTAATGATATTCCTCAAACGGTAAGTGTCCCAAGTAACCTAGGTGTACTTTCTGTGTTTGGTAAACTTCATACTTTTTTACGATTTAAAAAAAGTGACAGTCTTTCTTAAATCTTTCTTCATACAGAACAGTGACGATTGATCTTTTATTTCTTACATGTAGCCTGTTAAAGGGATGGTTCACCCAAAAATGAAAATCCTGTTATTATTTACTCGCTGTCACAGGCTTTTAGTCTTTCTGTTGTTATTTTCATTATAATGGCCTTTTAATTTTTTTTTTCAGTTTGTTTCCTGTGGTTAATCATTTGATCTGCACAGGTGTCGGTCATTATTTCCCTCATTTGCCCAGTAATTAAGTTGCTCTGTTTTCACCTTTCTTTTGTCTGGTATTGTTCATTTGTAACACGCTGTCTCGCATGCGGCTTTTCTATTTGAAGTTATTTGTTCTATTTTTATTATCATTGTTAAATCATGATAAGTTTCTTTCTTCTATTGAACACAAAATATATTTTTAAGAAGGTTAGTAACCAAACAGTTGAGAGTAGCCATTGATTTCAGTAGCATGGAAAAAATTCTATGGAAGTCAATGGTCGCCATCAACTGTTTGTTTCAGTTCTTTTCATTCTGAATGAATGAGGCTGCTCCAGGCTGCTGTTGTGTCTGATATGGGCTCTTCTGTCCCTCAAAAACAGCAACTTACATTTTTACAGATTCATAAAATAATCAGCACTGAACCACTCAAACTGAAATCATAAGAGATGTTGTTAAAATAAACCTCAGTCACTTGTTTCCAGAGCCATAAACAACAAAAAGCACTGATCACAAAAAAACAAAAAAGTATTTTAGACAAAAAATCTGCTCTATATCATACACTGTGTGCAGAATTATTAGGCAAATGAGTATTTTGACCACATCATCCTCTTTATGCATGTTGTCTTACTCCAAGCTGTATAGGCTCGAAAGCCTACTACCAATTAAGCATATTAGGTGATGTGCATCTCAGTAATGAGAAGGGGTGTGGTTTAATGACATCAACACCCTATATCAGGTGTGCATAATTATTAGGCAACTTCCTTTCCTTTGCAAAATGGGTCAAAAGAAGGACTTGACAGGCTCCGAAAAGTCAAAAATAGTGAGATATCTTGCAGAGGGATGAAGCACTCTTAAAATTGGCCAAGCTTCTGAAGCGTGATCATCGAACAAATCAAGCGTTTCATTCAAAATAGCCAACAGGTCGCAAGAAGCGTTGTGGAAAAACCAAGGCGCAAAATAACTGCCCGTGAACTGAGGAAAAGTCAAGCGTACAGCTGCCAAGATGCCACTTGCCACCAGTTTTGTGCCATATTTCAGAGCTGCAACATCACTGGAGTGCCCAAAAGCACAAGGTGTGCAATACTCAGAGACATGGCCAAGGTAATAGAAAGGCTGAAAAAAACGACCACCACTGAACAAGACACACATGCTGAAACGTCAAAGACTGGGCAAAGAAATATCTCAAGACTGATTTTTCTAAGGTTTTTATGGACTGATGAAATGAGAGAGTCTTGATGGGCCAGATGGATGGGCCCGTGGCTGGATCGGTAAAGGGCAGAGAGCTCCAGTCCGACTCAGACGCCAGCAAGGTGGAGGTGGGTCCTGGTTTGGGCTGCTATCATCAAAGATGAGCTTGTGGGGCCTTTTTCGGGTTGAGGATGGAGTCAAGCTCAACTCCCAGTCCTACTGCCAGTTTCTGGAAGACACCTTCAAGCAGTGGTACAGGAAGAAGTCTGCATCCTCAAGGAAGAAAAACATGATTTTCATGCAGGACAATGCTCCATCACACGCGTCCAAGTACTCCCACAGCGTGGCTGGCAAGAAAGGGTCTAAAAGAAGAAAAACTAATGACTTGGCCTCCTCTGTTCATCCTGATCTGAACCCCATAGAGAACCTGTGGTCCATCATGAAATGTGAGATTTACAAGGAGGGAAAACAGTACACCTCTCTGAACAGTGTCTGGGAGGCTGTGGTTGCTGCTGCACGCAATGTTGATGGTGAACAGATCAAAACACTGACAGAATCCATGGATGGCAGGCTTTTGCGAGTGTCCTTGCAAAGAAAGGTGGCTATTTGGTCACTGATTTGTTTTTGTTTTGTTTTTTGAATGTCAGAAATGTATATTTGTGAATGTTGAGATGTTATATTGGTTTCACTGCTGAAAATAAATAATTGAAAATGGGTATATATTTGTTTTTTGTTAAGTTGCCTAATAATTATGCACAGTAATAGTCATCTGCACACACAGATATCCTCCTAAAATAGCTACAACTAAAAACATAACTAAAAACTACTTCCAAAAATATTCAGCTTTGATATTAATGAGTTTTTGGAATCATTGAGAACATGGTTGTTGTTCAATAATAAACTATTTCCTCAAAAATACAACTTGCCTAATAATTCTGCACTCCCTGTAGAGAGTAATTTTGTGCTGCTTAGTTTTAATAAATGCCCTTTTTACAAAATGACTCGAATTGCACTAAGAATCTTGACATACAGGAGTTCTTGTATTCTTTTAGAATTAAACCCACGACCTTGACATTGCATGCTCTTGTATTTCAGAATTGTTGTGTTCCTGTAGATCAACAGAATTTTGGTTTTCTTTAGCATGAACCTTTTAAGTGTATGCCATGCAAGCTCAAGTGCAAAACTAGTTTGTTCAGATCAGCCCTAAGTATGAGAAAATCATAAGAGCAAGTGCATGATCTACCAAACACCAATAATAACTTGAGCAGTTTAGTTTTCAGTACTTCTGCTGTGCCCAGTGTTTAATGCATATCCTTATTTGCCCTCTTCTGATGAAGATTGTTTTCATGCATTATGTAAGCGTAACTCTCTCATTCTTCATGTCTCCTCAGCCTCTGCTGCTCCAAACCACTCTGGAACGACTCCGATATCACAAAGAACAAGGTAGGCCAAATTCATTCTGAGCCACAGAACAGTGGTGTTGTCAGAATTACTGCATTAATTCTGCTGTGTTCTTATTTGTTGTTCTTCTTTTGACTTTGTGTCAGATATCAGCGAGTCCGTGGATGACAACAGCATGAAGTTGAAGGCCTAATATACAGCAGTATGTCAGGTAATGTAAAAAAAAACTTCTGCATAGGCGGCTCCCATCTAAGGCAGAATCCCATCAGTTTTTTTGGCATTCCACCATCTTTGATTTAAAGAGAAAGGAATTATTGGCATCTCGTTAGTCTCTCTGTTCTGTTTCATGTGACTAAAGTATGTTCCAGGTTAGTTTGTTCCAGAACATTCATTCTGAGTCATTGTACAGTGTTGACATATTTGTTATCCTGTTGCTACAGTAAAGTAATACAGGATCATGCTTCTCAGCTTGTTTTGGGTATGTAGCTACGTACAGTTAATCATTTGGCCTGCAGTTGCCCTATTCAAAATAAGTATATTAATGAACATTTGAATCAAAATCAATATTGGGAAATACATTTGGGGAAATAATCAACTATTGTAACAAATATTAAATCAAATATTATTGTCGTAGTTGTGCAACAATATAAGAAGCACACAAAGGACACACACACAAAAAGGAAAAAAAAAGAGTCAACTATTAATTCCATTTATTTTTGAAAAAACAAAAAGAGGCAGCACTGAAGGCATTGCCTCAGATGGCACATTCACTCAGACATTCACAGAGGCTGCATTCAAATCTGCATACTTCCCTACTATATATATAGTAGGCAAAAAGCAGTAGGTGAACAAATAAGTATGTCAGAATCCTTAGTATTCGGGAAAGAGTAGGCGAGAATTACCTGCATGGTGTAGTAATTCTCACGAGATTCGGACGAGCGTTGCATCTGAATATGCATACATACCTACTACATACAGTAGTAGGAGAATAGAGTACAGGAAGAGAGTAGTATGTCCAAAGTATTCATAAAGGAGTAGGCGAGAGATCCCCGGATGTCCTACTGCTTCAGCCCAGATTCTGAAGTGCTCATCGATGGACACTTTTCTATCCCAGGAGGCCACGGGAAAGAATACGCCATCATCAAACGTGACGGAGAACAGCGATGAAGGTGTTTACTAATGTGAGTATTACAAAGCAAAAACACAGTTCCTTGTGTTAAAATCACATTTGTTGAACTACTCTAGAGTAAACTGTTGAATTGCTGTTGTAAAGATGCTAAATAGTGTAGTATATTTGTGATTCTGCTGTAAAAACACATTTTATTATGTATAGCGAACAGGGGAGCTCCAGTAAGCACATGCATGTCTCCAAAATGGATTTACAAACACCATACACATCTTAAAGACACTTACTAAATGTCTATTTGACATCTGACTGGAAAATCTTTGATTAGAATTGCAGATGAGCACATCTCATAGACGTCTGAGTGATGTATGTGTGCTGTTATGTACTGTAGAATTCACTGTTGTCAACACTGCTTTAGATGAATGTAAGTAATGTTAATAAACAAATCTACATAAAGTAACTAAACATAAGTTATCTATTTCATTTGTCCATTAGTATTGGTGATAAAATGAGAAGCATTTGTGTTGGATAAAAGTGAGTGAACACATCAGCAACTACCTCAACATGTAAATGCAGTATTGAGCAGATAAATCACAGAGTAAACTTGACCCTTCTCTGGATGTTACAGGGACAGATGAGAGATGAGGCACACGTGTGTTTATCTGGTGAAGAGTGACTGATGAAGGAATGCTGCCATCAAAGGCTTTGAGTGAGTATACTATAGAAATTAATAAAATATCTTTTTAAACCTTAAGTTGTAGTTTATTAAACCTGAAACAAAAATATAAAGTAAGATCATTTTGTTACTTTTGTTATTGCAGTAGGATGTGGGATTCACCGCCTGTAAATATCTGATTATTAGAATAATAAGTTTGAATAAAGCTTTGTTTCATGTGTTGTTGATTTGTATATGTATGTATTTATTGTGATGGTTACTTTTATTCATTCTTTTAGTCATTTATTCATGTCTCCTGTGGTTGTCAGAAAATAAAATATAATTATTTAATTAACTTATGCATTAATTCTTTCCTTGGCTGCATTTGTCTAGTGTGTAGTCATGCATTGCTATGGCATATGGCAAAACAAATTACATTTAGCGTGTTTTACACAATTTTCATTAAAAAAAAATATATATATTATATATTTACACAACACACACACACACACACACATAACAAAAAAAAAAAAAAAAAAAAACAAGCTCAGGGAAAGATGGTTGTATCTTTAACAATGAAAAATCATAATGACAAAAAAACAAAACAAAAAAAAAATCAGAAAACATAAATATAATGGGTTTGCGTATATCATAGAATGAGATTATGTACACAGAAAAAAGCACAGTGACAAGGTCAAATATATTTGAATAATCATAATACTCATATAATCATAATGCATCAAAAAATTGCAGTTGTTGTTTTTGTTATTTGTATGCCTGAGGGATGAAATCACAACATAAAAGGGCAGCTGTGTCTTCAACAAGACCACAAAATGAGCAAATTTCATCAACATCAAAATATGTACAGATAAATGAATTAAACCTGTCGCTCATATCTTTTAAATTGTTGTGCTTGTTATAATGTTGTAAGTTCATGATAACGTCAACATGGCAGATGATGTCCTGATCGCATTCATACTTAATGCGACCTGGCTATAGAGTACGGACTCTTTTAGTGTAAGTACTTATTGAAATTAAAGGGATAGTTATCCCAAAAATGAAAATTTGATGTTTATCTGCTTACCCCCAGGGCATCCAAGATGTAGGTGACTTTGTTTCTTCAGAAGAACACAAACTGAGATTTTTAACTCAAACCACAGTCTGTCAGTTATATAATGTAAGTGGATGGGAATCACGGCTTTGAGAGTCATAAAACATACACAAACAAAACCAAATTAAACCCTGCAGCTCATGACGATACATTGATGTGTAAAGACACAAAACGATCGGTCTGTGCAAGAAACTGAACAGTATTTTTGGGTGAACTATCTCTTTAAGTACCTACTCATTGAGTATGCGGTTTGAAATGCAGCCAGAGATATGCTGATTGCTGGCATTCTCATCCTGTGATGTACATTGTGATCTGTGATTGTGCCATCACATTGATAACTCTGACCACATGATCCTGGACGACAAGATTACCAATAAGAGCAAAAGCAAGTCTTTTTTATTTTAATTTTTTTGCCTTGCTGTCTTCAGGGCTCAATAATAAGTGTTTGTTTATGTTTTTTTTTTTTTCTAACCAAATCAGATAGCTACAATTTTTACTTGTGGCCATATTTTCAGCGCTCATACTGAGATAATAATAAAAAATAAATATATAAATTAAAGATGCAAACACCGTTGAAAGGGCCCTCACACCCGGAGACACCTCCACCCAGTGTCCTCAGGAAAACAGTGAACGGTGGGCAATATGCATTTAAAGGGTTACTCCACCCAAAAATGAAATTTTGTCATTAATCACTTTACCCCCATGTCGTTCCAAACCCGTAAATGCTTTAATTTAAGATATTTTGGATGAAAACAGGGAGGATTGTGACTGTCCCATAGACTGCCAAGTAAGTAACAGTGTCAAGGTCCAGGAAAGTATGAAAAGCATAATCAGAATAGTCCATCTGCCATCAGTGATTCAACCGTAACGTTATGAAGCGACGAGAATACTTTTTGTACACAAAGAAAACAAAAATAATGACTTTATTCAACAATTCCTCTCCTCTGTGTCTCTCCAAATCAGCGTAGTGCCATTTTGACGCACTTCTGTATCAGCCGCGCCACAAGGATACGTTTTTTATGTGTATTTACGCTTTGGTTTGAAAGACAACAGTACAGCGCTGCTGACACAGAAGACCGTAAGTCGCCTGTGTACTGCTCAGATTTGTCAAAATGGCACTACGCTGATTTGGAGAGATACAGAGGAGAGGAATTGTTGAATAAAGTCATTATTTTTGTTTTCTTCGTGTACAAAAAGTATTCTCATCACTTCATAACGTTAAGGTTGAATCACTGATGGCAGGTGGACTATTCTGACGATGCTTTTCATACTTTTCCGGACCTTGATAGTTTATTATTTATTTGACAGTCTATGGGACAGTCTCAAGCCTCCCTGTTTTCATCCAAAATATCTTAAATTGTGTTCTGAAGCAAACGAAACTTTCAAGGGTTTGAAACGACATGGGGGTAAGTGATTAATGACAACATTTTCATTTTGGGATGGAGTAATCCTTTAAAGTGGTGAATATAGGAGGAATATGTCAAAGTCATTTATATGTGCCAGACTTCGCGCTGCCAGTAGATGCCACTATGACTAACAGAATACTGGCATGTAAATGTATTCAGGTCAGGATTTTTATGTGAAGTTTGGTTCAGATTGAACATGGTATGCTTGAGTTAGTGTAAAACATGACACATCTTGTTGCCAAGAGGTGGCGCTATAAATTATAACTTATTATTGGCATGTAGATGTTTTCAGACCGGGACTCTTACCAAACCTGTGAAGTTTGGGGCAGATTGGACTTTGCATGTTTAAGTTAGTGTGAAATAAGTGATTTCCTGTTGCCAACAGGTGCCAGATCGGACATTGTATGGTTGTTACAACAACTTCCATGAACAACGTTTTCAATCTGCACCAAACTTCACACGTCTGATAAAAGTCCTGGCCTGAAGACATCTACATGCCCACATTCAGTTATAGTCATGGTGGTAGCAGGAAGTTTGATGAAGCATAAATGACTTTGAAATATCCCTGCTATATTTACCACTTTAAATGCATAAAACCCACCATTCACTGTTTTCCTAAAGCCCCCAGGTGGAGGTGGCTCCAGGTGCAAGGGCCCTTTCAACGCTTCTTTTAAATCTGTATTTTTGATCAAATAAATGCAGCCTAGATGAGCATAAAAGACTTCTTTAAAAAATCATACTGATCCAAAACATTACAGTTTATATATATATATATATCAGTCTCAGATTTCTTCTGAGTTTTCTATAACACATAGACGGTGCAGCTGAATTGACCTCAAACCTCTCTCACACTGGCCCCGGGCACTCAGACCATCCTTATTGTCGAGTCTTGATGTTGCTGTTTCCCAAACTGTGTGTTTGCAAGCTGTTTCTCTATGCCTTTCTTTAAATGTCTTTATAATAAAGTATAATGTGCCTCTCCCATTTATTTTAGAGCAAGCAGACAAATGCACCTCCCGCTGGAAAGATGATCCCATGCAAAATGGTACAGTAACACCCTCCATCATCCATTTATCTACATCTATCTCTTTCTTTCTTGTGAAGTGCTGCTATAGTGGGTGTTTCGTTAGGGAATACAGATCATCATGTCAGAGATGGAAGAGTGTTAACCTCATTTTACTTACTAATGTGACATTTCTGAGTCAATTAGTACATTCAACTAGAAAAAAATAAAATGTTAGGACGTACTTTTATTAGGACTACATTTTATTCATCTGCAGTTGACTCGATGGAAAAAAGTGGCTGTTGCATACCAGTTATGTGTGAGTTTGCTGAAACAATGATATTCGGCTATTGGCTAACATGACAGAATCAAAGAAAGTAACATCAGTGGTAAAAGAAAGTCAACAAAGAGCAAGGTTCAGTATTGTATTTGTTTTCTTTTCACAGTGCAATGACTGTGGTCAGAATTATCCTATTTCAGTTGTTGTTACTGGTCATTTGTGTTATTCACTCAAGGTTTAATAGTTCACACATTTTGATCAAATTTAAGGGCATAAAAAGATTATACTAGATTGTATATACTAGACTGTTTTAAACTCATTATTATCTTATCTGCAAAATGCAATATTGTTTGACCTCTAATGCTTATGATTTAATATATTGGTACATAAACCAATTTGAAAATGTATATATTGGAGAGACATGTCTTGAGTATTTTAAACCCAGGCTACTTAAATTAAATAAAATAATGTGAAAAACATGATTATTTTGAAATTATGTGGGTTTTTGTATACATTGCTTTCATAGTGGCCTATATTAGTCACCTTCAAGTCACTTTTATTTATTATATAGCACTTTATGCAATACAGATTGTTCAGTGCTATAGAGGTCATCTCTAGTTGCTGATCCACAATCTGATCTGGATACAGACTGGATCTGGTGGCTACACTGACCTCGGAATAAGAATTAAACAGACTTATATTAGCGTAGATGCCATTCTTCATACGATGTAGTGAGTACATTGGGAGTTATGGGAAGTGTTCCCGGTTCCAGTTGACCTAATTAATGCAGCCTAACAATCCTTTAATGGATTTAAATGATAGAAATGTGATAGTGTGTTATGTGTATGCCAGGTTAAAGAGATGGGTCTTTAATCAGAAGTTTATTAAGCTGGAGTTCAGGCAGCTGGAGTTTGTTTATTAAGTGCACAGAGCAACCACTCAATAAAGCATTACAATAATCTAACCTTGAAGTCATGAACACATGAATTAACATTTCTGCATTTTTGAGATTGAGAGCATACAGTAGGTTGTAATTTAGACATTTTTGAGAGGAAAAAATGTGGTTTTACAAATGCTAGAAACATGACTTTCAAAAGAAAGATTGCTATCAAATAGCACACCTAACTGATGACGAAGAATTGACAGCTCAGCCTTTAAGTGTTAGTGTTCTAGATTATTACATGCAGAGGTTTTTGGTCCAATAATTAACACCTCTGTTTTTTCAGAATTTAGCAGTAGGAAATTACTTCATTCATTCATTCATTCATTTATTCACTTTATTTATAGAGCACTTTACAACTGCACCTGCAGACCAAAGTGCTGTACAATCAAAAAACACTTCATTAAAACACACAACTTAAAACAAGACACATCCTATTAAACAACAAAGACTAGCCCACCCTCTCAAAGGCTAAAGACAAAAAAGACAAGGCAAAAGCATTTAAAGATGAGACCTCTCTAAGTTCCTGAGGTAGACTATTCCAGAGCCTTGGCCTCACAACAGCAAAGGCCTGATCCCCTTTTAACATTAAATAAGTACAAGGGAAAATAAGCAATAACTTATTATTGGATCTTAGAGACCTAGGTGCTTGACGAACAGCACTGAGCTCAGACACAAAAGCAGGGGCCAACTCATGCACTGCTTTAAAAACATACACAAGAGTTTTATATTTTATACTGTAGTTCACTGGTAGCCACTTGAGAGAAGCTAAAATCAGACTTATCATCCAGTTTATTATATCAGCTATGGATTTCACTATGAAGAAATATAGAGCTAAGTGTCATCAGCATAATAGTGAAAGCTAGCACCATTTTTTATATCTCCCAAGGGTGACATGTAAAAAGTGAAAAGCAAAGGTTCTAGAACTGAGCCTTGTGGTACTCCATACTGCACTTGTGAATGATATGATACCTCATCATTCACTGGTACTAATTGATGGCATCAGATAAGTATGATTTGAACCTTGCCAATCCAATTCCACTAATGCCAACATAATTTTGTAGTCTATTCAAAAAAATATTGTGGTCGAGCGCAGCGCTAAAATCCAGTAGCACTAATTGAGAGATACAACCATGATCAGATGATAAGAGGAGGTCATTTGTAACTGTACTATGATATGGTCTAAATCCTGACTGGAAATCCTCACAGATACCACACAGAGAACATAGTTGTGTGGAGACTGCCTTTTCTTGTATTTTTGTCAGAAAAGAGAGATTTGAGATTGTTCTGTAATTAATATTCTCCAGGATCTTTTTTTTTATTAGTTACAGACAGTTTGAAGGTTTTTGGGACAAATCCTAATGACAATGATACTCAGAAGAGGTTCTATGACTTCTGGAAGTACCTCTTAGTGCATCTAATAATAAAACTATAGATAAACTCTTCAAAATAAAGAAAAAAACTACAGTTTTTGGAAACTTAAGTAAAAAAAAAAAAAAAAAAAAAAAATCTGAATTTTATTGCATAGATATAAAATATTAAAGTGGCATCTGCAACAAATGCTGATCAAGCTTTTCTAAGAAATGACTTCTTTTCTGAGCCTCTTTTGACTTGCAACCTGCTTCATAACATTGATGACGCATTAAATCATTGAGCAATACTCTGGAATAGAGTTGCTGCCCTACATTAATCTGGAAATTATTGTTTTATACTGCACTTTTGTAATCTGGCTCTTGAGGGCAGTAAAAGCATATTGCAGCCCAGCTTCAAGTCCAATACAGTCAAAACCATGCCACTGGGAAAATTATGTTTGGAATAGTGCTTGAAAATTGTATTTATTTATTTATTTATTTTCTGTATATACTAAACTGTGTGCAGTATGTGCTTGAGTCTCAAAAATATTCCTATTCATATTCCTTCCCACAATCCAAAAAAAAAAAACGACAAAAAAGAGTTTTTTTTTTTTGTTTTGTCTATTAGAGTGTAGACTGTAATACTGTTCAGTGGATTACCTTAGATCAGCATAATGGCACAACAACATCTACAATGTTTACATGATATTTTTAATAAGCAGATTTATTTCAGGTTGCATTGCTGCACTACTAAAATATGACAAATATTGATGATATTGATGACAGAAGAAGTGTGTGTAATGTCAAATTTATTTGTACAGTTTTTTGTTGTTGTTGGTGGTGGTGGTGGTGTTTTTCACAAAACACATTTCCAAACAGTTTTTTTTTTTAGTATATCTTATCTCCCTGCTTTATAGTTGCATTTAGCAGATTAGAGCTGCTGTGTGATAATATAATTTACACACTGTAAAAATATAAACAATCATGCTAGCAAAATATTGCTTTATGTGAGTACATTGCATATATGCTTGTAAATTTAGATGTACTATGTATCCAACTTTACATATATTTTTGGACTTACATATAGTATAGTTTACATTTAGCATCAATATAAGACATTAAGATTTGCTACTGTATATAGTATATCACCTTACACATATATAACAAAGGATACTCTTATCAGTGGGTTATTTTTAGCAACACATTTACTCTTAAGACCACCTTTTGGTTAACAAACAGGTTTAATGTGTGTCTTTTGTTTTGTTTTTGTTTTTTTGTTTGTTTTTTTCTGAAAGCCTGTGATTATCTGAAAAGATTCTGTATTTTATTTGCTGAATTTCACTGCACAAGGGTGAATGTGGCCGAGGTTTAGTATTATCTCACTGCAAGTTCAACTGAGTTATTGAAGAGAAGAGCCAGTCAAAAGAACAAATCAGACATCACTAATTATATCCAAGATACCCAGAGTGTCACTCTACATCCAGAATTTCCTGCTTCTTCGTTTTTCACATAAAATGTTTTTCCCTTCCCTATTGCTCAACATGGGTCAACACATCAGGAAAAAAAACAAACAAACAAAAAAAAAACAACAACAACCTTGTCTATGGTTTATTCTGATTTTAATGAAGAAATTTCAGAAACATTGTTCCATTGTCACATTGAAGTCGCTCACACGGAGCCTGGGGCCTGGCTAGTGCTCCCCAGCCCATTCCGCTGGCTTGTTCGGACCATCAGACTCGGCAACCCAGTTTGCCAGGTGCCCTCCCACAAGCGGTGGGTTGTGACAAATCCCGTGTCTTGAATCGGGCCCTACACAAGCTCCTGTTCTAGATGCTGATGCAGAGCTGCATTCTGCATCATAACCCAATGATACAATTAAAAAAGTTACAGTGACACTAGTTTATTACTTTGTGTCAGAAGTGCACATCAGTGATGCTAAATCCAACTAATGTGTTTAATTATTTCACATAAAATGAGAAAACACATACTTGTTCAGTCACCACTGCTCCATTTATTTGTAATCACAAAAATGCATAAAACAACTTAGTCCATTTCAGTCCAAAGGCATACATGTATAACACGATAGACAAACATTGATAAACCTGTATGTTTGCGTCAACTTCTTTAGAAAGATGGAGAATATAAATTAATTTTCCACAAAATAATATAATGTGAGGATGTTTGGACGCTGTCATGTTTCACTATAGGCTACTGTTTTCCTTTCAGCTAAATTGTGTGAGGTGTAAGAGCATGTCAGGAGAAGTAGAATAATAATTAGTTACTAATATGAATCACTACATTATAACAAAATCAATACCTTAAAAATTAAAAGAAGAAGGGTTTTTGCGATCATTAATGTAAACTGATATACCCCAAGGAGGATCCAGTAAGCGAATTCAAACAGTTGTACAAAACAGCGCTAATGCAGAGAAAACATGGCCAATTTCATCAGAGATTGTGGAGAGAATAGTGAGAATAGAGAAAAGTCCAGATGTCAGTACATTATTCTTTTCATTGTTTATTTGGCTTAAAAGCAAGAATGTTTTATAATGGACGCTGGCTGGCTGAGGTGTTATGTGGTGGTAAAAAGTTTAGCGATTCTGAATGTATCCAGTCAGGTCAAGGCAGGAGGTTTAGTGGTCTTTGGCGTCTCCCTATGGTTCTGTTTGGTATTGCAGCTTGACTTTTGCTTATTTGGAAAATGTTTATTTAATTGTTGATTGATTGTGGCACTACACATAGCCTACATTGTGAATTATGAAAATTAAAATGTACTTATTCAATGTAAAAAATAAAAATCAATAAATAAGGGTAGGGGGCTTGAGTATCGGTACTTGGTTTTTTTTTTACACTTCAAGCACTGTACAGGATTGGTTTGCAGCGATTGACCTGAAGGATGCGTACTTTCACATCTCAATATTGCCTTGACAGTTTCTTTGGTTTGCTTCAGGGGTTGGGCATAACAGTACAAGGTTGCACATTACCCCCCCCCCCCCCTTCAGGTCAAGTGGGAAAAGAGTGTTCTTTCTCCTGTACAGGGCATCTCTTTTCTCTGTATGGATTTGGACTCTGTCAGAATGACAGCATGTCTCACGAATGAGCATGCCCTGTCAGTGTTGAACTGCCTGAATGCATTCAGGAGAAAAACAGCTGTTCCACCTGGACAGGACCTCGACTGCAGTGGCAGATCAGTTGCCTCGAGTTGCTGGCAACATTGTGACCGTTGCATACATCATCCATCAAAGAGGGTCTACGGTCCTGTCGCAATTCACAACATCTCCTCCTCTGGAGTCAGGCATGGCACCTATCTAGTAGACTTCTGTAGAGCCATGGACTGGGCAACACCTAACACCTTGTGAGGTTTTCCAGTCTCTGGGTTGAGCCAGTTTCTTCTTTTGTGTTGGGTACTTTGGTAATAGTTCCTCCCATTTTCAGACAGGATCTACTGCAGTGACTTATGTCAAATGTAGTACTGTCCAGCCAGTCATATGGTTACTCTCCACGTTACCTCCCATCGGGCAGGATGTGGTCTCCGTAGTGTCCTCCTCCACACAGACTTAGGCACACTTCCCCAGTATAATGCAACTGGTCACGGCTGGAATTGAGAGAGCTGAAGCACTCTTTCTTTACTTTGGGTAAAGCAGCTGTGACCCTCCGCGCTGTGAGTAGTGTCTTTTCAGTCCCGTTTTGGTACAAAAGACTATTCGGCCCATGATGGGGCACTGAGTAGGTTGCGACTTGGGATGCCAGTTGTTACTTGGCATGTGAGAGCTTGCCTACAACTGCATCGCCAATCCCCATAACACAGTTCAGTGGTTGTGGCGTTTTCCATAGGGACCCCTATCGTCAGTGTCAATGAAACGTTGATGTGACTGACTGAAAGGGAACATCTCGGTTACATATGTAACCCAGGACACAGTCTCGGCTCCTTAGCACAAACCTGAATGAGTGGATGCACGCTGCCCTCTTATATACGCGTGTATAGGGGGAATTGCTGGGCATGCAAATTCCACTCATTGGCCTGTTTTTTACTACTCAGAGGTGATTGGGACTCCCAAGTGAGACCCCTAACATCAGTGTTGATGTAACGTCTCCATTCCCTCCTTCACTGAACAAGGGTTACACAAATAATCAAGTTTCTTTTTTTTTTCGTCTTTGTTGGAATTTGTTGGAACTGTTTTTGTAGGTGTTTTCTCTCTTTTATTAAGTTTTAAAAGGCCTTTTAGTTGAAATATTTAAGCCTGGGTTATTCTAAGCCACAGGTAAACAGAATCCTGGGTTATCTTACTTCACACTGTACATTCTTAAGCCCATGTTTATGTTCTTATTTGCATATTTGTCAGTGTCATAGATTGAACAAATGCAGCATGTAACCTGTTGACATAACAGATCTAGCATTGTGCAGCATTGTATTATATATAGCTGACTGTAATATCAAGTTTTTCCAGAATTTACTTTCGATGCGAATAAAACAGACTCACAAGTTTTCTGTCACCATTTGACTTTTTTTTTTCCCACCTCAAATGCTGAAACAACTGTTTATTCAATATGCATTGTTTCCATTAATGACCAAATCATGTGATTATAAGGCATGAAATGTAAATTGCAAGTGTGAAACATATGGAAGGACGATAACCTGGGTTTAAGCACACTGTGAAAAGCCCTGATCTGACAAGGTCAGTGACTTCAGAGATGCCTTTCTTTCATATATGCTGCTAAATATATACACTACAGTTCAAATGTTTGGGGTCAGTATAATCTTTTTTTAATGAGTTTGTTCTGCTCACCAAAGCTGCATCTATTTGATAAAAATACAGTAAAAACAGGAATATTGTGAACTATTATTACATTTTTAGCCTCATTACTCCAAACTCCAGGGTCACCTAATCCCTCGGGAATCATTCTAAAATGCTGAATTAGTGTATCAAACTGCTTTTCAATTATACAAATTTCATTGATTTACACTACAAGCTATTAGAATGGCATCTTTTTGGACATATAAATAACAACATCTGCACCAAATTGCATGTTTTTTTGCTCAGTTTGAGCCTCTAAATAAGATTATTTTTTAGTTCATCTAGTTTAAGCACATTATTCTCCCAGGCAATAAAAGCCTGGTGAGTCAAAAAAAGTTACAAAACATATGCAACCTTTTCTAAGATTTTCTTTTATAATTTATTAAAGGTGCAATAAACTGTCCTGTTTGAAATACCTAGATTTTTTTCTGACTGTTATTTCATATGTCAGGCTTTACAGGGTTAAAACCAAAATTTGACAGGACAGTATACCGTAACTTGCAAGAAATACACCTGTATTCAATGAGACATTATATTTTTCTTTTTCTCAACCCCATGAAGCAGCACACTCATTTTCAACTGTGCTTATAATAAGAAAAATATCAAATCAAAACCCATTATAAGCATTTAGTAATATAGGACAAAGATTTAGTGTAATGGCTGCTGAAAATTAAGGTTTGTTGTCACAAGTTAAAATAAAATTTTAAAATATATAAAAATAGAAAACAGTTTTTTCAAATAGTAGTAATAATGTATTACTGTGTTTTTGATCAAGTAGATGCTTTGGTGAAAAAAAAAAAAAAGAAAAAATCCAAACAAATTCGAATTCATTTGGCCAGGATGCTTTCAAATTGATCAAAAGTGACAGTAAGTACATTTTTACAAAAAATGTTTTTTAAAAAAAAAAACGTATCATGGTTGTCAGAAAAATATTTGGCAGAACAACTGTTTTCAACATTGATAATACTAAGAAAATGTTTCTTGAGCAGCAGCACATCAGCATATAAGAATGATTTCTGAAGGATCATGTGACACTGAAGACTGGAGAGATGATGCTGAAAATTCAGCTTTCATTACAGGAATAAAATTACATTTTACAAATTAATATTTGGTTTTCAACATTGATAATAGTTAAATCGCTCAAATCACCATAAGCTAAAACCCAAAAAAACACCAAAGACATAACCTAAATAAGTTGGTTACTGCATGATGAGTGAAATCGCGCAAATGGCCTTAAGCTATTACCTAAATAAACATCACAGACGGAATGGTCCTGAGAGCGCTGCACGAGTAAAGCGCCAAACGCGAGCAGAATCAGCGCTGAAGCGTGTTACTCGACCCGTGCCTTTTTATCAATTTGAGATTGGTTGTGCTGTAATTATATAATAAGCTGTATTGTGTCTGTTGTTACAGTACTGTTTTTGGTTTCGATTCACTGTTAGTGCTGCGCTTGGTCTGAGCCACTTTAATTTGCATTTGGGAACGCAAAGTTCCTAATTAGAAACGTTTATAAATCTGTTGTTGTTTACAAAGAAGTTTTAGTGTCACATAATCCTTCAGAATATGCTGATTTGCTGCTCAAGAAACATTTCTCATTATTATTAATGTTAAAAACAGTTTTGCTGCTTAATATTTTGGTGGAAACAGTGATACCACTCAAACATTTGTATAAGATTTAAAAAAAGAGAGACAAATTAATAATTTTATTCATCATGCTTGAAAGTGACATTTAAAATGATTTCTATTTAATAAATGCATTAACAAATTTAATTAATATATTAGATAAATGCAAATAAATGCTGTTCATTAAAATTCATATTTATCATAAAATCCTGAAAAATAAAGTGCATCATCATTTCCACACAAAATATGAAGCAGCAAAAAATTTTCAACATTGATAATAATCAGAAATGTTTCTTGAGTGTCAAATAAATTTTAATGATTTATAAAAGATCATGTGACACTGAAAACTGGAGTAATGATGACACATTTTATAATGTATTAAAATTAAAAACTTATTTTGTATTTGTAATAATATTTCACAATATTTCAGTTTTTTTTTTTTTTTTACTTTATTTTGATCAAATAAATTCAGCCTTGATGAGCAGAAGATAGTTATTTCAAAATCGTTAATAATTGTAATGTTTCCAAATTTTTGACAGGTACTTTAATAATAATAATAATTCTATATACTTTACTATAATATATTATAGTACTTTATTATAATATAATATTATATTGTTGTCTTGGTTAATAAATGCTGGTCTTTATTTTTTTACAGGAGAGTATGCATTTTTACAATATAAGATAATATCTTTTAATGTGCTAAAATATATATTTTTAATAATGCGTGCTGGGGCGTGACTTGTGGGCGTGATTTGGGGCGTGGTCAGATTTTCCTTCTTTTTTGTCTCTAGCTGATCAAATTCCTGCCAAACTTTGCCCATGAACAGCAGTGTAGGTTGTGCTTTATTTTCCATAATTAAATATATTATATAAACAACTTTTCAAATATGGACATAATTTTTGTTTGTTTGTTTGTTTGTTTGTTTGTTTTTCTTGTGGAGTGTAAGCAGTCCAATTCCAACACCAACCCATGAACTGAACCACAGCACATTTTCAAATTCTCATTTCTTTCTAACCACACTAGTTAATCAGAGGTTAAGTTTATCTCTCTGGTCTTCTTCCTTACCAAATATATTGATTGGCTGCTGAGAGATGCCAGTGGCGACGTTCTCCACGTGTGTTTGTGTGTGTTTGTATAAGCAGCCTGTGAGTATGAGTATGACGTGCATGATATCATGATGCTGTTTGCTGGCCATCTGTTGCATGATGGGCCCCTCAGGACGGAGCCTCAGAGGAGTGCTGCCATCCCACCAGCGCTAATTGAGAGTGACAACTCCTCCCGCTTCAGCGTGATAACAGCCTATGTGTTTCTGTGCCATTATTGTGAAGAGTGTCAGACCAAGTTAGGGTCAACATGTGTAAGTGAGTGCTATGTACTCCATCCTGTCAATGGAAAGAAATAAACCAGCACACGTCTTCAGATTAGTGGGGTTTACATCACTATTACTACTGCATTCACTGAGGGTTAAAGACTTGAACCAGAAGGACAGTTACTTTTTGTATAAAGCTAAAACATTACTCATGGTGCTTGCTTAAACCAGGTTGTGGGATGGTAGTGGATATGATGAAGGTTTATATATTGCAATACAGTGCTGTTTAGTAAATTTGCGTCATTGTGTTTAGATGCAGCATCATTTTGAAAAACAAGGGCATCTGTTTTGTGCATCTTTTCCAAACTTTTATTGCATCAGATGTGTTACTCAGGCCATGTGGTGCTGATCCTGCTTTAGCTGACACATCAGTCTGAAACGCTTCTGCCCAGCCTGTCTCTTCTGTGTATGATCCCTTCAACCTGTTACATGTTCTGCATGTGTAACATGTTTGAATGTTAATGTGATCAGGGTAGACTGCATAATGCACTGCAGCAAAGAAAGGTTATAAATTCACTATAGAAAATATGCAGTAGACATCTTTGTAGCTAGTTGATTGTGTGTTCTGTCTTTGGGTTGTTTTGTTGACGAGATGCTGTTTGTGTTCGGTAAAAAGAATTCCCAGATTCAGCCGTCCCTTCCAGCTCATGATGACTCAGGCATAATCCAATTCAGAATCAGTTGTTTTGGCTTTCGCTGACAATGTCACATTTGTATTTGGGTATTTATGGAAACTGATGTCCTTAACAAGGTTTTTGTGTGTTTAATCCTTTAATTCATTACTAAAGAGGTATTTTTTTTAACAATAGCAAGTCTTAATGAATCAGAAGGAATTTGTTGAAATCTCTTTTCCCTGAACACTCAACAGTGTCTTTCCTGTCAGTCTGCATGTATACAAATACCAGTAAAAAAAATAATCACAGATAAAATACAAGAAGGCATTGTGTGCAAACAGTGGCTGGTTGCATAAACTGCTTAGACTAGTCTTTCAAGACTGTCATCTAATTTTGTTCTTTAAGACTACATAAAAATGCAAAATAGACTAACGTGTATCTGAAAAGCAAGACTGATCACCCCTTGGCTGACTTCTAATTGATCAAAATAGTTCTTAAGACACAGTCTGAACATAGTGACCTGATATAAGCAGATGGTTCCAGGAGTCTGCCTCAGACTGCCTGATAAACTAGTAAAATGGATTGTTCTGCATAGACTGTTGAATTAACTGAAATAAATCTTTATATTGACTTGTAAAGACATGCTTTGTCAGTTCAGCACTTTTGTCTGGTACAGTAATGCAGTGTCTTTAAAGGATCTTCATTTTGGGACTTTTATCAGCAAATGTTGATAGATGAGATTTAATTTAATTGGATATCATATAATTATTCATTTTAGAAATTTTACCAGCCCTAAAATTTTGTAGCAGATTCATTTGTAGCTTGAACAGAAAGCACCTTTGCATCCAGAGATAGATTTTCATCCCAATAGTCTTTAATCCTGATGTTTTTGACAGGCCGTTCTGAAGAGAGTCAACAAGTTACAGACACACAAACCTGGACCTCTTTAATCTTTTGCTTAGTGATTTGCAAATTTTAGAAACCTGAAAGCTGCCCGAGACATTTGGCTGACAAGTGTTTTCTAATTCTGGTCAAGTCACCTTTATTTATATATCGCTTTTAACAATACAGATTATGTCAAAGCACTTTACAGCATTAAATAGGAAACTAGTGTCAATAATGCAAAATGACAATAGTAAACACTCAATTTTCAGTTAAAGGCAGTTCATCATTGAATTCAGTGATGTCATCATCCATCTCAGTTCAGTTTAAATACTATCTGTGCAATCAAGTCAACGATATCGCTGTAAATGAAGTGTCCCCAACTAAGCAAACCAGAGGCGACAGCGGCAAGGAACCAAAACTCCATCGGTGACATAATGGAGAAAAAAACCTTGGGAGAAACCAGGCTCAGTCGGGGGGCCAGTTCTCCTCTGACCAGACGAAACCAGCAGTTCAATTCCAGGCTGCAGCAAAGTCACATTGTGCAGAGGACTCAAATGGTTCCTGTGGTCTTGTCCCGGTGGCCATCTAGGAGACAAGGTCTTCACTGGGGATCTGTCTCTGGGGCTCATCTAGTTGTCCTGGTCTCCGCTGACATCCAGGACTGTAGAGGTCCTCTCTAGGTGCTGATCCACCATCTGGGCTGGATACGTACTAGATCCACTGCAGTGACCATCTGATCTGGATACAGACTGCTTCTGGTGGCTACGGTGACCTGAGTCTCAAAGACTGTCATTTTTTCACTACAATTTTCATTTCCCTAGAATTATTGCTTTTCTCAGTAGAAATGGGATTTAAATACAGTTAATATTCAGTAGGAATATCAGTTTAACTTCTCAGACGAAAACAAAATTGGAACTGAACTGAGCTGGAAGATAACACTAATTTTGCAACATTGACACTGTTACTGAACTGAATTGAGCTGAAAAATGACTATCTTTTGTAGAGCTGCTTTACAGCTGATGTTGAATTTTTCAAAACTGATTCAGTTTACAACATTAATGGTGTTATTGTCCTGTTTATTGGTGTGAAGTTGTTTTAAAATGATCTTTATTTGATAAAAGGCTAAATAAATAAATGTGGCTTGATTTGGAAAGACTTAAAACCCCATTTTGACTCATATTGCTAGATGGCAGATCCCAGATCAGTTTCAACCATGCAGATTTGATCAGGTTGGATCACACTGCAAAAAACCCACAAAACCTGCAGGACCCAGTTGCATGAAAACCAGAACTTGTCTTTCCAAAGAGATGTACCATATACAACTATAGCCATGTAACACACATTGTTAAGTTTCCTCAGGAAGCAATACTTTGTCATTGAGGCATTGACACTTGCAAGTAGAGGTTCAGGAGAAAAATTGAAAATGACACTTCATGCCAAAAGGGTTGTATCGGTCCTGTTGTCTCGAACCAATCCAGTTTGGTCAGGATCTTGTCCACATATCTGCATCTGGTTAGCGTTCTATTGATCCTGTGAGATAGAGATTACTTCTGACCCTCTAATTAACCTCTTAATCCTCTGTCCTGCCCTGTTCACAGCCCTGTTTGTCTTTAGGGTTAGGAGTTAAGCAGGAGTGACATCCCTTTTTAAATTTTTCTCCTAAACCCCTACTTGCAAGTGTCATCAACTCATTGACAAAGTATTGTTTCCTATATCTCTTTGGAAAGACAAGTTCTGGTTTTCATGCAACTGGGTCTTGCAGGTTTTGTGTTTTTTTTTTTGCACCGTGATCCAACTTGATCAGCTCTGCATGGTTGAAACTCATCTGAATTGCACTGTTAGTGGATTAAGAAAATAATAGATTTGTTTGGTTAAGTTGGGTTGGAAGATTTGATTGTCTTTATGGAGCTCATTAGAAAGGATATTTTCCAAATCTAGAGAATTTTACCAGTACGCTGAAGGAAGATATTCTGCCAGCAGTCCTAAACTGACACTGGTCTTCATTTGCCGCAGATTATGAAATCAAGATGATTAGTTAATTGATGGCTGCCCTTGATTTGCTCTAAACAGAAGCTGAATTATGTCTAGATCAGTAGCCATATTGATCAGTTATGTCTAGATCACGAAAAGTATTGATCAAGGCCTCTTGCCATGACAGCTTGTAGTTCCGATGGGATTTGATTCTCTTGTAAATCACATTGAGTCATTATGAGTCCCTCGCTGTGGGTCTTTTGTCTTTGTGTTGTTGAGAGCCATCGATGAGGCTGGGGAGTCTTGTAGGGATGAGAGCGTATTGTTTTGGTCTTTCCTCAGGTCACCCTGGCTGTGTGTTTAAGGTGGCCTTAGCGAAACTTTCTGTTCAGGTAACGCTGGGGACATCTGGCTCAGGAAGCCATGTCAACCCAGGCCCTATCCCCAGTGCTGTAAGGGCCACCATCCGAAAACTGAACATGACCAGCCTTGAACCCCCGGACCTCAAGTGATCGATCCAGGAGGGAATAAATTGGTGAGAAACACGCTAGTAGGTGCATAATCACACAGACCTGCTAAACTGAACACACAGTTCCTACATAAAGCAGCGACCCGTTTGCTGAGACGCAGAGAGTGTGCGGTAGGGTTACAGAGGTGTTTCTGAAATTGGGTAACTTTAGGATCTCCAGTGGTCTGTGATGGATCAGTTTTCCTTTGAGGTCTTTGAGGCTTTAAGGAGGCTACGGTTGAGATTGTGAGAGGACTTTTCTTCCTTGAATCTAGGAATGCTATTTTTGGTAAGTTCATAATTTTTCTTGTCACTGAACTTCTTCAGTATGAGTTTGCTGTTTTACGTTATGATAACCTGCAACTGCAGTGTATAGTAACTGTATGTGTTTGTTTTAAACCTGTTCTGATGTATTGGGTTTGGATGTTGAGGGGTAACATCTGCAGTGTCAAGAACATCAACAGTCATGGATATTTTTAATTACTGGGCAATTGGATAATGATCGTATGCAATTAGGTGGAAATGCGTGGCGAAGGGCTGTCAAAGGGCACAGGCTCTAATCCGGAGCGCTAGATGTTTAATGCAGTTTACCTATCATAATCTAGAGCACGTTAACCATTTAAACTTGGTCAGTTTGTTTTAAAAATAAATTGATTAAGAAAATCAATAAAGAATTGAAGAATTTCAAGATTCCTAACCTGAAAATGATTTTTACATGAGTTTTGTGGTATTTTGATGTATTATTTGCAAAAGTATAAATTGCATATACTGAAATAAATCTTCTTAATATTTGGAGGTTGTGTTTTGTTGAGTAGAGACAGATTGTTCAGATGTGTGCTAATGTGTCTGAATGTTGTTTTTGGCGGTTAAAGTCTTTATGAAATCCCTGTAAAGATTAGGCTTATGTGAGATGGTCACCTCATCAAAAAGTTAAACTGGTATCAGGCTGTGTTGTGGAGGGGCTTTGCCTCAGGAGCCCTTGCTAAAAACAGCTGTTACCTGCTGCTCACTTTGGCTGTCTTAACTCTCAGGGTCATAACCCAGTTTCCACCTCAGAGTTCGTTTGATCTTGGGGACTGTTTTATTGCATATTTCTGAAGCTTTTTAGTGGCTTCAGCATTTGTACTCATACTACAGTATCTAGATAGTAATTGAAGCAGGGAAAAGTGAGAAAAATGAATTGTATTGTAGACTGGATATAATAATTGTTTAATGGATTTCACACTCCATTTCAACGTAACCTCTATTTATTTGAGTTACATCGGTATTACAGTTATGATTAGAACAGAATGTCGAATTTTCATCTAGTAGATTTCCATCGTAAGTGCAAAACTGTCAACAAATTTACTTTGTTTTTATGAACAAAAACATAAAAAGAAACAGTCTTCTATGTTCTGTAGTAATCAACAACAAGCCATAGATAATGTCCAAAAATTTTTACTTGAAAGGTTACATTTATGTTTAATGTTATTCTTACAAATAAAAATAAAAATAATATCTTCTTTTGGATAAAAATGTAAACTAAAATTGTATTTCATGTTTGAAAAGACAAATTATTTCATGTGATGTAATTTTTCTTGAACTGATCAGTCAGTTCTGAGTGTGCATAAGTGTGTTTTTCTATAGGACAATATCTGGACTGATGGCAGGAGAGGTCAACATTCTATTCATTACATGGCCATTTCCATGAAGTTACGCATCAGTAAATGCCATCCATGGCTGAAGCCTTCACATGTGTCATGAGCTTAAGATCAGCACTTGAAGCGCCTCATATTTGAAATCAATAAACTTCGGCTTTTGGGATTGTGATTATAATCTTGCCATTTTAGCTAAGCTTGGTCTGATGTTGATATTAGCATGATCTGATCTGTTTGAAGGTGTGTCATACACATGTATGACGGCCTTCTGTCCGAGGATGTGTCGCCCCGGCTGTTCAACCTCTTGGATTTGTCCGGTGTCAGATTATGAGAGCGTGCTCAGAAATCTTCCACTCAATTTGGCGGGGCGAGGGGCGAGTGGGGCGGGTGGATTCTCCATATATAAGAGCTGGTGTCCTCCAGACAATTTTCACGCAGTTTGCTTTATGTCTTTATGTCAGCTCGCAAGTCAATGCGACCGCCAATCGCATTCTGTTTGTTCAGCTCAGAAATTTTTGTTGCATTAACTTGAGATTTTTTGTGTGTGTGTGTGTGTGTGGTTGTGCCTTTTTTCTTAATGAATTACTGCATGTCAGACATGTATGACATAGGCCAAGGTGTGATTGGGGGATATGCGGTGCCTCCCGGAGGCGAGTACTGCATGTATGGTGGTGAAGGGCCTGGTTTCACTCACTGTGAGCCGCAGCCGTTACACCACCATCCTCCCAGCATGGAGCAGGCCTGGCCGCCCAGCCAGCCCTATGGGTCCACGTTTACTGGTGGCAACCCTGTGTTCAAGAGCGAGTTGTGCTCCATGGACGTGCCTCTCAGTCACTACCACCAACCAGACTACTACTCCGACGGCAGGCCGGACTTCTCTCAGATGCAGTGGATGCAAGGCCCACACAAGAAAGGTATCGCAAGCTCTAGAAGAAGCATAGAGGTGCAGTTGGGTACCGGAGTTGTGTCTTTTCTTGAGCTGTTCTTAAGCTTATAATTGGCATGCTTTCAGGTGGCTGCCTATGTGCCAGTGTAACAGTGTAATATCTCAGTCCAAAAATAATGTACTCTGCAATTATGGTTGGTAAATTCTGTTTAAATTCAGATGTGCTCAGTTGAGAGTAATATTTTGTTTTGTAACTATAAAAGTAGTATTTTATTGTCTGATGTTTGAGGATTTATGAGATGTACAGCAGTTATTAATATCATTTAGATCTGTCGCAAATGTGTCCAGCTGTGTGTCCATTGCAGTCGGTAGTGAAGACAACAGCTGAAGGAGCTTTTCTCAGCTCAACTAATTGCATTTGTCTGAGGCAATTTTTCAAAGACTTGTAATCAGCTGATGTTCTGGTGATTTGTTTTTGTGGTGGTTACATGAAGTCAGTTTTCCTCAACGCAGATGTTCTAGTAACCACGTGTTTAGTTTATCACATTAAAACTCTCAGCATGGTCCAGTAACATTGTTGATGATTTTATTTGAAACAGAACAACTTGGTTTGACACTTGCTTTGATAACTTCATTCTAATGCAATGATATTCAGCTATTTTTAAGTGTGGCTTAAGAGTCTGAATATATTTTGCCACCATTTTATATCTGTGTTCTCTGTTCTGTCCTTCATTGGTGCCACTCAGAAATGTTAATCAATGTTAGCAAGCTAGCATGCAGTGATGGGGAAAGTTACTTTTAAAAGTAATGTGTTACAATATTGCGTTACTCCATAAAAAAAAGAAACTGAATGTGTTACTTAGTTACTTTTTATGATTAGTAATTTGTTACATTACTTTTTGTGTTACTTTTTCTGATTTGGTCTGGGATTGCATGTTTGTTTTTAATATAAAAAAAGTTATATTTTTGCCAAATGTAAAAGCCCTTCCACACCAAAACTGAAATGAATAAGCCTCAGGCATTCTGGATCGCATGAAGAATAGGACACAGGAGAAGAAACACTCTTCAGCAGCAAAAAAAAATATAATAATAATAATAATAATAATAATAAAAGTTATGTAAAGTTATGTTCATTTTTGCTTATTAGCATGCTTGAATTGGATCATTGAACGTCAGCAGAAAAGACACTGGTTAATAGAATGAAAAAGTGGTGCTACTTATTTGATAAAGTAACTCTAAGATATTTTCTTGTAAATTAAAAAGTAATGCAATACTTTACTAGTTACTGATTGCGTTACTTGTTACATTAAAGCTGCTGAATTAGTCTTCTGGACTGAACTTGAACAGACTGTATTCTTCAGTATCACTCTTTCAAAGACCGTTTACAGATATTCGTGGCGCTACACTGTGTAGTGTATTGATCTTCAGTGTAGGATGGAGGTTTGGGGTATTGTATGTTGTACTGATTTGTAAGGACACAGACAGAGGTACAGGAGGTTTGAGCTCATGTCTTCCCTCTGACCTCCACGAAACACTCATTGATCATATTGATTCCTGAGCTGCTGCAAACTGCCTAAACGTATGTGTGCCCTATCACTTGTATTTCCTTGTGTTTCCATCTCAATATTAAAGCATTCTGTTAAAACTACTTTTTTTCCTCTAGTATATTTTACTTCTCGTCACTCACATTGCTTTATTTTCTCTTATACTTTGCTTGCACAAAGTGCAATTTTATCTATTTTCATGCAGATAATTTCAGGTTAAATTTGCTTATTTTAATATAATGTGTTTATGACTGTACCTGTAACTTCTTATAGGGTACATACCAAGTTATCTGGACAAGGATGAGCTGTGTGTTGTGTGTGGGGACAAAGCGACTGGATATCATTACCGCTGCATTACCTGTGAAGGCTGCAAAGTGAGTGTTTGAGTTTAGCTATTCTGTTCTCTTATAAAAGCACACTGTGAGAAAAAAAATACCACAACACAATACCATGCATAATTATAAAAAAAAAAAAAAAACTGTGAAAAAATCTATATGGAACATTCCTTCATATCAAAACATTTGTGCATTTAACCCAGTTTACATACTTTTTTTAAGTGCATTAATTACACTATTAATTTATTACATTAATAGCATGTATCACATATATCACACTCTGTTTAAATGACTTTATTTCTAGGAAGGTTCATGCAATTAAAAATGAAATTTTGTTTCCAAGGTTTTTTCCGACGCACAATTCAGAAGAACTTGAACCCAACATACGCGTGCAAGTACGAGGGCAAGTGTGTCATTGACAAAGTCACCCGCAACCAGTGCCAAGAATGTCGCTTCAAGAAATGCATCGCTGTTGGCATGGCGACAGACTGTGAGTAACACACTTCAATGGCCTTGAGCCCCTGTTAGTGGATGATTCTGCAAGTACAGGCACTTCACCGTCCCAGCAGTGGCAAGAAGTTGTTGCAAACATGTTGTTGTTCCTCCAGTGGTGTTGGATGACAGTAAGCGCCTGGCAAAGCGGAAGCTGATCGAGGAGAACCGCGAACGGCGGCGGCGCGAGGAGCAGCAGAAGACGGTGTGGGAGCGACCCGAGCCCACGCAGGAGGAGTGGGAGCTCATCCGGGGTGTCACCGAGGCCCATATGGCCACAAATGCTCAAGGCAACCACTGGAAACAGAAGCGCAAATTCCTGGTGAGAGGTCTCTTCCCTGACGAGCGCATCGCAGCGATGTTTCTTGTGTTTTAGGATGTTTCTTTATTTTGGATGGGATTCTGTTTATTTTTGGGTCTTCTTTTACCCTACCACAACCCTAGATTCCCCTTCCCCAACCCTTCCCGCACAATTCCCAAGCCCTTCCTCACCGCTGTTCCCAATGTTAATATGTCCATGTTTTTGTATCTCCTTGTAGAGTGGGGAGTGTTAGATGGACGCTGGAGACTCTACCACAAAGGCAGCAGCACTAACTTTAATGGAACTCCTTTGTCCTTCTATTCTCAAGCTCCGTTTCCTAAACCCAACTGTTTTCTCATGTTTGTTTCTTTTCTGATCTTCTTCTTCTCTGTCTTTCTCTAACCATGTTTCTAATTGTTTCAAAATTCTTCTGTTCTCTTGAATCTAACTCTCCTCTACAGATTGACGTTCTGTTCTCTTTTAACACTGCTGTGGGTTTCCATGAGACGTTTAGTTGCCTTCTTAAACTTTTTGTAATTATCTTTCATCACAGTCAAATACGTTTGCTTCAGTGTGTCATTCTACTAATTTGGCAGTTCTGCAAGTTACAGCATTAAGATAAAGATCTTTTAATAGCATTTCTGATTTAACAGTGAAGTGTGTATTTTCTTTGCCACAAGTGAAACCAAATTGAATTGCAGTCTGTTGAGTGGCCTGACACAACAACACAAGTTATTATTTTTGAAATTGTGTTTAGTGACACTAGAAGTGCAGAAACTCTAAGCTTCACTTCATCTTCAGAAGGAAAAATGCATTAGAGTTGGTAAGATCAGTTCATTTCTGTCTGTTTTAAAACTCTGATTCAGAGATTTGTTAAAGTTTCTCAAAAATGTTCTCAGAAGTCTTTTTAACAAAAATGTATCTATGTAAATATTACTCATTACTTTGTAATATATTGATCCATATCATCTAATTCGATTTTTTTTTTTTTTTTTTTTTTTAATAACATTTTAAATAAATAGCAAATATGGACCTCATTCATGAAACACAATTGTTCATAAATGTCAATTGTTCATAAAATGTTCTTACACAAGATGTTGTATTGAATTAAATGCTTTTAACAAAGCTTATGGTTTTGAATTGTGAATGAAGCCTAGTGTCTGTGTGAACAGACTGTTAAGCCACTTCACTTAGCATTCTAATATCACGAAATGTTTGTCAAAGGCCTGAAAAAGTTTAAGCCAAAATCACCCAATCCTAATTTTCATACACTACATAGTAGAACATAAAATTAAAATGTTTCTAAAGCTTTCATACAATTTATTAGGAAATTTCACAGTGATAATGTGCAGTTATTCCGTACGCAATATTAAACAAGATGATTTTAAAGCCTGAAAATCCATGGAAACTCTACACAAACTTAATAAATCACTGTCACTCTCTGTCTGCACTCTCACCTGTCCAGTTTAAACTTGTTCTTTTTAGTTGACTTGACTCGGGTTCTTCATTGAAACTTCACGATCCCTGTTGATTGCCCAACAGGTCGAGGAAGCAATGCTACTTAATGAAATAACATGTAATTTATTCTGTACTTCTGACCAGAGTGCAGTGGGGGTGAAGGAAGCCAAGGTAAGAACCAGCAGAGCAAACACATTTATTTATGTTTTTATCAAAAAAAAAAAAGCGCTCTCTCAAATTCTCAGCTGCTTCCATTTCTGTCACGATTTTTTTTTTTTTTTTCTTAAACAAATCAACTTGCTGAATGCTTAAGGCATTTGTTTGGCGTTTTTGTGTAGCTCTCTGCTCGCTGTGTCAGAATGAAGGTGTACACAGAAGAGGAAAGCTGAATAATTGACTAATGTCACAAGGGAACATTAAGCTGGATTTGTGCTGTACTCAGCTCCCAGTCTTCTTTTGACCCTCAGTCTGGCTTTCTGTTTTGTTTTGTTTTTTTGCTATGTCTTTCACATCACATTTTTCTGGTCAGAAGGGCACAAATCTTAAAAAAAATAAATAAAAAAAAAATAACATCCAAATGTCAGTGGATAACCCTAGTCAATGAGCTCCCCACAGAAGGAGATATCAAAGACGCTTCTCTGCTCTGATCTTCCTCTAGTTTAAGTTTCTTATCTTTCCTCTTTTCCCTCTTAATAACTGGGCTCCACTCGTTTCGATGACGTGTCTTGCTGTAACTCTGGCCTTCTTCGTGCTTTAGAGGGGAATGAGGATTTGCTGTGTCACACCTTCGTCTCTGTGATTGTCCACTTCCTGTAAGTGCCTGTGTTACTGAGCACACTGCCCCTCCTCTTCCTGTCATTGCAGCCCGAGGACATCGGTTCTGCGCCCATCGTCAACGCACCAGAGGGGAGCAAAGTGGACATCGAAGCCTTCAGTCAGTTTACAAAAATTATCACCCCCGCCATCACTCGTGTTGTGGATTTTGCCAAAAAGCTGCCCATGTTCTGTGAGGTAAGAACAATTAGACCGGATGCAGAGATTGATATGAATAAACAAAGAGAAAGTAAATATATTCAACATCAAAAAATGAATTATAACACATTACATTAAACCAGGGTTTCTCAAACTGCCTTTAATGTAAAAACTGTAGTGGGTTTGTGAGCCGATATACAGCTAATAATATATTACATTATAAAAATGTTAAATAAATGTAACACTTGAACGCTTAAAATAGAAATCAAGTCAAGTCGCCTTTATTTATATAGTGCTTTTAACAATACAGATTGTGTCAAAGCAACTTTACAGCATTAAATAGGAAAATAGTGTGTCAGTAATGCAAAATGACAATAGTAAACACAATTTTCAGTTAAAGGCAGTTCATCATTGAATTCAGTGATGTCATCATCCAGCTCAGTTCAAATCAGTTTAAATAGTATCTGTGCAATCAAGTCGATGATATCGCTGGATATTAAGTGTCCCCAACTAAGCAAGCCAGAGGCGACAGCGGCAAGGAACTAAAACTCGATCAGTGACAGAATGGAGAAAAAACCTTGGGAGAAACCAGGCTCAGTCGGGGGGCCAGTTCTCCTCTGGCCAGACGAAACCAGCAGTTCAATTGCAGGCTGCAGCAAAGTCAGATTGTGCAGAGGACTCAACTGGTTCCTGTGGTCTTGTCCCGGTGGTCGTCTGAGACAAGGTCTTTACTGGGGATCTGTCTCTGGGGCTTATCTAGTTAGTTAGATTCCTGATCTCTGCCGACATTCAGGGCTGTTAAAAATATTACATTTGTTTGCCTGCATGTCAGTGTGACCATTAAGCGACATCAAACTGTAAACATGCGAATGTGTTGTTAAATTATTTGAAATATTAACTACCTCAGAGATATTTCAAGTAAATATTTAATGTCAAACATTACATGCCCGAAGTCTTTCAGGTTTGAAATCATTTGTCCATGGCTTCCAGAATCAGCTGTTACTGAAGCTCACCGGAAATGATGTAGACTGAATAGTGTTTCACAGCTATCCATCAACAGTGTTTAGTAACTTGGTATACATACATGGTGTAATTCAGAAGCATGTTTTGCAAAGTTTTTTTACATGAGCATTCTATATTGTGAATATAGTCAAAGCTAAATGGTATGACACACAGTAGGATTTTAAGAGAGGAAAATTAAAAAGAGAGAAAAAGAAGAATTAGGGAGAATCCATAAACTATGAAAGATTTCCCGTCATTGTGTGAATAATATATAATCATGTAATCCATACAAAAGTAAATGTAATCTGATTACGAATATTATGAAATGTAATATACTTTATTTTTGGAATCGTATTATGTAATCCAGATTACATGTAAACAGTTACCACCCAACTCTGTGTACAATGCATCAAACACAGGGAATGAAACTCCTTCAAAACTACATCCAGCCAAGGGGTTGGTTGATGTGGGTCAATGTCCTGTAAAACAAATGTATCAAAGCAGAAGATGAATCACAATGAGGGAATGAAATACTTTAAAAATGAGATTAATGGTGCAGTAAGCGATGTTTGAAAAACGCTGTTTAAAAGCTCAGTGCACAAGATGGATATTATCTTTTGCTGTAGTGTGTCAGCAGGAAATATCAGTTTACATTTCAGACATTCCGTTTGTCATTAATTGTAATAATCCAGTGAGTTTGTTGTATGCACAAGGAGTCTGACAGCAGCCAGTTCTTCTGGATTGAGTCTGTCTCAGTTTGTTCTGTTTCTTCATGTAATCGCAGACAGACTGGATGACGCTGAGATCAGATCTCTGTTTGCAGCACTAGCTGCTTTCAGACTCCTTGTGTATACAAAAATCTCACTGGATTAATACAATTAATGGCAAAATGAATGTTTGGAAATGTAAACTTATATTTCCTACTGACACACTACAGCAAAAGATAGAAATAACTGACTTAAAACCATTTGCTTGTTGGTGAAAATTCTAATAGCCTAAGACTTGCACAGTACTGTATATATAGAGGGATTGTATCATATTAAAATAATATATATACTCTCTGCACAACTCTGTATACGTTTGATTGGTTCAATAACTTGTTGAAGTGAGCACCATACACTAGGAAATACAAGTATCGGATCGGGACCCGGCATCGACAGATACTCAATATTCATTGACTCAGATCGGATCGGGGCACAAAAAACTGATCATACATTAATTTCCATGCCTTATGAGCCTGGTATGTCTAAACCTTCTCCAGAGTCCTCTTCAAGCATTGACTCCAGAAGTGTGTCCGAAAGTGAGATAACATACTCCTAATATAATGTTTTTTTTTTTCTTTTAGTGACCATTTAACCCCTTTTTCTATATTGTTATTATATAGCATGTATATGAATGTGGAGGTGGAAGCATCAAGACAGGGGTGTGATCCTTTTGGGTAGGGGCGTGTTTGTTTTGGTGATTTCAAATATCAGCAGCGTTTTCCAGAAATCGCTTTCTGCAACTTTAAATGAAACACATTTTAGCAGTTACCCATGTTTGGATACACGATTCTACATATTACGACTGTGACAAATATGTAATTTGTGTCCTTGTTCAGCTGCCTTGTGAGGACCAGATCATTTTGCTGAAGGGTTGCTGTATGGAGATCATGTCTCTGCGAGCGGCGGTGCGTTACGATCCTGAGAGCGAGACTCTGACGCTGAACGGGGAGATGGCGGTCACGCGGGGCCAGCTCAAGAACGGGGGTCTGGGTGTGGTCTCAGACGCCATCTTTGATCTGGGCGTCTCGCTGTCCTCCTTCAACCTGGATGATTCGGAGGTGGCACTGCTACAAGCCGTGATTCTGCTGTCCTCCGGTCAGTGCCATTCTCACTTTTAATCAAATCATTTATTCTTTTTCTTGTCCATCACATTATTTTTAAAACGTGTTCACACAAAACTCAGGCCTTTTAAATATTACTGCAAAGTTCTCCATCTCTCTTCTCACAAATCTTCTTTACAAACTGGATTTTCTTGTTGCAGTGAAAGATCCTAAGAATGTTACGTGGTCCAGAATTGCGATGCAGGCATTTGTCTATCAAAGCCTGTTTCCACTGCTGACTTTTTATCTCACGATTCTTTTTTCTCAGAATTGCAAGATATAAACTCACAATTGTGAATTATATAAAGTCAGAATCGCGGGATGCAATGTTAGAATTATTAGATATAACTCTCAATTCTGACTTTATATCACTCAGTTCTGTCTTTATAATTTGCAATTATGAGCAATTATTATCTTGCAGTTCTGAGAAAAGGGTCAGAATTGCGAGATTAAAAAAAAGTTGCAATTACCTTTTTTTTTTGTTCACTGGCAGAAGCAGGCTTCCTTAGTTGTCTTTGGATTTCAAGTAACAAAATATTGGCTAGTGATATATTTGGTGATTTCTGCCACACACACATCATTTTTTCCACTCAATTATGTCGAAATAATGAGATATGACATTAAAACAACATCTTTTTCTCGTAATAACGACATATTGCAACAAAAACAATGTTTTTCCCATTACAGAAGATTTTATATCATTTGTGAGCACTGCTGTCGCCACAGTCCTGAGATAAACGAGGACCTGCACGCTCCTGAAGTTACTGCTGAAGTTACTGTTTTAAATGTATTTTAATGTTATTCTTTTTATTGCAGCAATATGTCACCATACCTTCATAATCAAAACATGACCAAATTCCAATAAATATGAGAGTATCCTTGTGCATGCAAATGCAGTCAAAGAGAGGCATAAATGTCTTAAAGAAGGATGCACTATGACTAAAACGATCATTTTGAACAGTGAGAAAAATGCCAGTTGTCAAAACTAGCCGTGACTTCCACCAGGAGTCTGTTTAAAAGCTATTAGGCCAGCTGCAGTGGCTGATTACCTAGGATTACACAGGCCACTGAGGGGAAACCACTTAATAACGCTATTAAAACAGGATTACACTTCAACTGAGAATGTCTCAATCAATAGGTAAAGACTTCAGTGCCCACGTGCACTCCTCTACAGATTTGTTATTGATTCCTGCCCATTTAAACAGATTGTACAGTGTTCCAGCTGAGCGAACCTGATCAATGACAATAATGTAATTTTTTGCTAATTAACTAGTGTCCTAAAGGTCTTTCTGATTTAGTTTTAAAGAGAGAATGAAGGAGGTGATTTTCTTTTTCTGCATTAATGCATACAATCTTTTTAGTACTGTAACAAATCACCTGTTTTTTTTATTATGTAGAAAACTAGCTAGACTGCAATAGTCTTCTAATTTTACATGGAATAATATTTTTATTATTATTTTTTTTTTTAAGTATTGAATTTCTAGCACACTGTTTGCACGGATTTGCAGTCAGGTGAAGTCAACAGTTGTGCCACTATAGAGTTTAGTATTTAAAATGTCATTGTTTACTGGGTGAACATGCCTCCTTTCTGTGCCAATGAGGCTCTTTATTAAATGTTCTGGATTCATTCATTTCAGTGCCACTGAAAGCTAGCAGTCAACAGGGTTTTAAAAGGGGGGGGGGGGAATTTATCGTCATCATGTGAGCAGTAACAAAAACCTTGAGTTGCGTAATGTTACTAATGTTGGACTTGTGTTGTTGCGTAATGTTAATACTTTGGAAATGTAATACGTTACAGATTACAAGTTACCCTAACCCTACTGTATGTAAGAAGTAGTGTAACTATTTCAGTTACTTTATTAAAGTAATGTAACTGATTACATTTGATTATTTTTCTAAATTTCTAAAGAATATTTCCAACTGTTAATCATCTTCAAACATTTAAAGCAGGCAGGGTTAACCTTACAGTAGTGCTCAACACTCATTACTGTCAGACTTTCTTTATCACTTTAATTAAGATTATAATGATTTAATTTTAAAGCACAGCCACCACAAAATCAGACTTTAGTGCCTCTTTTCACTTTGAGTTTGTTCTGAGATTAAATACAGATTTACAATCATAATCATAACAAGAAATAGCAATTTTTTCGGGGGAAAAAACAAACAAACAAAAAAAACCTATTATTTTCCTATTATGTGTCCTAAACTCCTGAAACATTGGTGTATTTTAGAAAAACAGTTAATCTTAAAAAATAAAACTATATACATAAACTCTGTCCTAAACTCCTGAAACATATTTTCCTATTATGTGTCCTAAACTCCTGAAACATTGGTGTATTTTAGAGCAGGCAGTGCAATTTGGGAAATAAATCAATTAAATCTGTGTGTGTGTGTGTGTGTGTGTGTGTGTGTGTGTGTGTGTGTGTGTGTGTGTGTGTGTGTGTGTGTGTGTGTGTGTGTGTTGTCTCCATAAGGATAGTAATGCCAGTAAATGTTGACTTTGTGTGGAAATTTTTTAAGATTTTTTGTTGAGGGTGCTAAGGAGGGGCTTAACTGTTCAGAGGGGGTGCTAAAAAACTAAGTAATTTGAGTGAAAGTAGAGAACGCCTATAAGCTTCAGCTATCTAAATAGCATGCAAATTCAGCAACCTTGTGTTTTTTATATACAGCAGCTTCGAAAAAGGCATTTTTTTTCTGTGGTATTAAACTACTCTTATGCCACTGTTATTAGTAATATAACTTTTAATGCCAACTGCCAAATTTGACATTTACAAATTAATACAATTTACGCACACAGAAAAGAAAGTAGTTTTTTTATTATTATTATAATCATTTATTATTAAATTTAAAACATCTATTAAACTAAATAAAAATTTATTTATTTATTTATGTATTTATTTTTTACACTATTTAATCATTTTTTCTGACCATCAAGTGTCAGTCAATCTCTATGCCAACTGGCAGGAAAACATAGTAAGTTCTAACCAATTTTTACAATAGATAACGTGCCGACAATTCATACAACTATTTCCACACAGTGGCATAGTGGACGAGCACGCACTGAGAAAAAATGTCAATATTAAGAGGATTTAGCATTTCCAATTAATGTAATTATTATTATTAGGTTACTTTTTTTATTAAATTACATGAAATTATTGCCCCACGATAATTTCATAGTTCATCACCGCAAGATGCGCTGTGATGATAATTAAAGTTTAGGCTATTAGTTACTCCTCATTGAACATGTTTTGAAAAAGTTTTTTTTTTTTTTTTTTTTTTTAACAGGTCTATTAATTTATACAACGAATTATAGGCCTATAGTTAAAATTATTAACACTGCAGTCATCAATGAAAATTAAGAGCAGCTCTATTTCGTGAACTGATTTTCAAAAACAAAAAGTTTAATGCGAAATACGTTTCTTCTCATGCTTTTCGCTATATGTGCGACAAGATAAATATTAAGGGAGTAATTTAAGACAGTTATATACCGTTATCAGCATATGTTGAAGTAGTCTTAGATAACACCGTCAAGCCCTGGGGCTAAGCAAGTTTCTGATGGGGCTATAGCCCCGTCAAGCTCCGCCCTAGCGCCGCCACTGGGTCCCCATGAGGAATAAATCACACAAAATGAAGTGTTTTGAAAATCTAAAAATGCCTGTTAATATTTAGTGAAAGGTATTAAAATAGTAAGGGTATAGAAAATACAGTTTGTACAGTAGAAAAACCATTTGGCCTATGGAATGTCCCCATAAAACATGGAAAATGATTCAAATGATTGAGAAATGTCTTTGAAACACTATAAACAAGCTTGTGTTCACACTTACTTTTCTTCTGGAAGTTGAATGACTCAGAATAGAATCTTCTAGCCCTGCTTTTTTTATTTAGACTTTTTGAATGTATTTTGAAATCAAACTCGCCCTCATCTTTTCCCTTTTATTTCACCGACAGATCGTCCAGGTTTGACGAGCGTAGAGCGGATAGAACGCTGTCAGGAGGAGTTCCTCTTGGCCTTCGAACATTACATCAACTACCGCAAGCACAAGGTGGCTCACTTCTGGCCCAAGCTGCTGATGAAGGTGACAGACCTGCGCATGATCGGTGCCTGCCATGCCAGCCGCTTCCTGCATATGAAGGTGGAGTGTCCCACGGAGCTCTTTCCGCCCCTCTTCCTGGAAGTGTTTGAAGACTGACAGCCGGCCGATCAGGCCAAGCTGCTCCCACCAACACCAACCTCCACAAATCAGACTCTGTCTCCCTGTTCCCGGTCACATGACTCTGTTCTAGCACTACTGAGCGTCTTTCATTCCATAGTTCTAGGAGTAGCTCTCTGGCCTATTTTGAATGGAACCATTCCTTTTACAAAGCGGGTACATGTGAATAGCGTTACAATTGTTTTCTTTCACTCTTTGTAAAAAGAAAAAACACCTTTCTATTACCATTTTGTTTTTTCCTCCAACGTTAAATTGTTTTATTTCTGATCATAGTCTTTGATGCCGTTTAAGGGAGATGTATGAACTATGCATTCGGGTTTCATGTCACACGCCAGGCCTCAGAAAAGAGACCACACTGCAGAGAAGGATAGCAATGTTTGGTTTCCTTTCACATCCCTTATCTGTTAGTCTAATGGTATTTCATGCTCACAAGCCATAGATTCTTTATAGTTCTGATCCAAACCCCAATGAGCTGACTACCTAGACAACATTTCATGACATCATAGGTGCATCCTTATATCGAGGCTGTAAAAAAAAAAAACTAAATCATGTAAAATTTTCCTGCTGCTCTCGAAAGTGAGATTACATTTCATCTGCCTCACGGTCTGCTGAAATTGGTGAAAAATACAAAATTCCGTATGAACTCATCAAATTCTACCCATTACAAATGATCTGAGCTGCTATCCACATTGATTTTATCGCTCTGTAATCTTGTGCATCTCACATTTTCTCTGACATTTTAGGAGAGAAAATTTTTTAGCAACTTCAGAGCAATAAAATGGTCATGTGGAGAGTAGAGTAGGCATAAAATAACACTGTCTTTTAATGTCAGGTATACACTATATGCTTTTCAAAGTTGTCGGATCGCTGTTCCTTTCACACTACATTGCTTTTTTTTTAATTGCTGTGGTCACACACTACACAATATTTCAAAAATCGCGAGAAGTGATAAGGGAATGACTCAAGACTACGACTCCTCCTCTTGAGATTTCCCAGTCCCTGAATCTTGCTCTCTCTGGCTGTAGGTCGTCGCTGATGTCATTTCCAGACAAAACACATTTTCACGCTGTCACAGACAAGTCCAGATGTTTGGCCTGCTACACTCTTAAAAATAATGCTGCTTCAAGAGGTTCTTCAAGCGATAGAAGCCATAGAAGAACCATTTTTTGGTTCCACAACGAACCTTCAGTCAAAGGTTCTTCAAAGAACCATCTCTTTCTTAGCTTTTTATAATCTGAAGAACCTTCTTCCACCAAAAAGAACCTTTTGTGAAACAGAAAGGTTCTTCGGATGTTAAAGGTTCTTTATGGAACCATTTAGATAAAAAGGTTCTTCTATGGCATCGTGAAGCACCTTTATTTTTAAGAGTGTAAATCGGCGCTTCTCTCAGATCGCGTCTTTAATAATTCAGACTATGTGCACTGATTTGCCTCACATTTCAGGCTTTTGTCAGCAAGTAAAAATTGGGCCTAAAATCATGTAGCGTCTACCTGGCAGAAGATACCATTTTTGGCCATTCTAAGGCAGCATTGCATGTGAGACGCATGCTTTATTGGCTATTGCCTACATTTGCTATTTTCAAAGCAGCTCAGGGTTTTGAAATCAGAACTGTTTTCTAAAACAAAAAACAACCTAATTTCTAAATGGCAAAGTGGCATGTCAGTTTTGATGGTGGTTGTGCCCTTGAGTAAAATCCTGTTTCTTTGAAACTTTTTTGGCAGACCTTCATGATCCTGAAGTTAAAGTTCACACAAAGAGGAAATTCCAAGTTATACATAAGTTTTTCAGTGATCTCAAATGTTGATCTCCCTAAACTTGAGCCCTTTAAGTGACTTAAGTGAAAGTGACATTACATACAGCCAAGTGTGGTGACCCATACTCAGAATTCGTGCTCTGCATTTAACCCATCCGAAGTGCACACACACAGCAGTGAACACACACACACCATGAACTCACACCCGGAGCAGTGGCCAGCCATTTATGCTGCAGCACCCGGGGAGCTGGTCGGGGTTCGGTGCCTTGCTCAAGGGCACCTCAGTCATGGTATTGCCGGCCCGAGACTCGAACCCACAACCTAAGGGTTAGGAGTTAAACTCTCTAACCATTAGGCCACGACTTCCCCATGGCCTAATGGTTAGAGAGTTTGACTCCTAACCCTAAGGTTGTGAGTAGCCACTGACGTTAGCTCATTATGCCTCTATAATGGTGCCAAAAACCTCCCTGAAAAACTGTACTCTGTTTGGACTTGTGTTGAGCTGCTCTTAGGAACTTGAGCTCATGATTTAATTGCCAGCCATCACTAGATCCGTTGACCCGCAGGGATGGGACTCTGTTCAGCTGAACGCTTGTTCTCTTCTTAGCTCTCACATGATAGACCAAGGCAATGCTTCTGCTTGAACTTGTTGGTGCTACGAGTTTGCCGTTATACCTCCGGGAGTGCTGTCTGGGTGATTGAACATGCAAATCCACAAAACTCTGCGGTCAGTGGTCAACCCTGCAACAAACACGTGTTTATGATTGTTGTTTCAGCCGTTCTCATTTCTGTCCTGGTTTTCTTCTTTTACTGTAGTGTTTTTAATCTTTCTTGTGCTGCAAAAGAGTCTGACTCTTACATACCTCTACTGATTATCAGGAACCGCCAGTTGTCCATCTGTTTTGTTTTCTTCTATTACTGTTGAAAGATGGACATGAATTCAGATTCACACCTCAAAACGCAGAGCATGTTCAATCAGTGTTTTGTTATAGTGATGCCTTTTGTAAGCAATAGAATTGCTCCAGTGGTTTTACATGTTTTAGATTACACATACAAACTTACACGCCAACGTAGATATTCAACAAACTCAAAGTCATTGCACAGACAATCAATGTGTTCGCAGAGAGTTATAAAAAGATGTGGATGGAAGAAAGGGCCACAGCCAGGGTCCAAAATTAATATTTTGCCACAACTGTCATTTTACTCTTCGCTATGCATCACGATACCTTAGTTATGGTTGCTTGCAAAACGTCCCATATGAATATGAAATAAATTTGTATTTTTTAATAATTGTGCAAAATTTATTTTACAGCTTTTCCCAAAATTATTTTTATTGCAAAATAAAATAAAATAAAATTAATTGTGACGGATGATTATTTTGTAGATCTTGGTAATGTGCATGTATTTCATTTTAATGCCCACACACATATGTGAGATTCAGAATATTGTTTTTACAAGTTGATTTACATCATGCATTTATGTTGCTGTCTTACGTATTTGACAAGGCTATTATTATTTTTTTTTTTTATTTTGGCCAAAAGTAAATTTTGGACCCTGGCCACAGATCAACACATGCATGCACAGACACGCTAGGAGGCAATACTATTTCCTCTGAGCGCACAGGTAAAAAACAAACAAAAAAAAACAAACGCACTAAAAAAAAAATAAAGATATTTATGGTGTAAAGGAAAGAGGCTGTATTTTTTTCAGACTTCAGATATTTTTTTACATGTTATATGCACAATATGAACACTTTTGAACAGTTTTACAAAGAAACAAAAGACTTTCTTTTCTCAAAAAGATTCTCAAAAGTCCTGTTTTTTCACAAGCTCTCTTTAATGATCTCTCCTTAGTGTGTGTTTCATCATTCCAAATTCATTGTTTAACTATGTTAATGACAGCTAATATATACCATCTATTAATAATCACAATTTTAAAAAAATAAGAAGAAATTCTGCACAACCAATCACAAAAAGTGATGCTCACTGGATGGCGGAATATATTCAGAGAAACTGCGCAGATCTCACCAGGCTGAACTGTAAGAAACGACTACAGCACATGTACTTCTGTTTCTATGTCTTCATTAACATTTACCTGATCACGCCCACAGTGTGCTGGTGGCACAAGTCAACTTTGAATGTGAATCAGTTATCCAACATTACAAGAAAATGTATTTTTACTTTTTCTTTTCTTTTTCTTTTTCTTTACCAAATTGAACATATTGCACAAGCCTGCTGTGTGACAGTGGAGCCTTGAATTGGAGTTTGGATCATGATGTGATTTGGATATCCTGGAAGAGACATTGCACTAGAAAATAATCCTGGATTTGGCAAATGATGATGATGATGATGACAGTGATGACATTTGCACCTAAGGTTAATAGGAGAATAAAGATGGTTTTGAGAAACCCCTGAAATATTTGTTGTTCTGTGTGTAGTACATGAATAATGTGAGATTATGTATGCATTGTTATGGCCTTTAATTAATTAAATTGATATATATTTAGCAGTTTGTATTAATTTGAATAAATGTGAGTTTCATTTATAATGTCAAATTTTACATCATTACAATATTTTGCATGAAAAGCCTATCCTATCAAGTTGCACTCTCAGGTATTTTAACTTGACCTTCTGTGAATGCACTGATGAAAACCATTTCAGCAAAATGTGGTTGGTCACAGCCATGGTCATCTCTCCTTGTCCCTGTTTGTGAAAACACACATGACCAGACCACAACACTGTCTTTAATCACAACCAAAATGTTTTAATAAAAACAACCGTTCCTGAAGATGAAACTCTATAAATAACTATATTTAAATGTCAAATTACTATATATAACATTAGCTGCTGCAAAATTTCAAGACAAAGGTCTCAGAATTTCACATTAACGTATGATGTGTCCCAGAGCCTTTGATATTACGAAACACATATAAGTTAAAAGCTTTAATATATATATATAAACCTCAAAAGCTCATTTGTGCATCAAAGTTACTGAGATGAAATATCCTCCATCTTTTCATTTCATTAGTCTAGATGTAAAATTAAGCTTATTTTTTTTTTAACTATGCAATTAATTGTAAAAAATGCGTATTGTATTTTTAAATGGAAAAAGAAAACTTAGTACCCATACTTTATTTATTGTAGCCTTGCTGTACATGAGTGTAATTAAATGATGCCATCTACTGGACAATATCACTACACACACACACACACAGACACACACATTTAAAATGAAACTCTTAAAATGATTTTCTCTTTACCTTTTTGAGTGTTTACCTTTATTTACAAAATATGTTGTATTGGTGCCATTACCATCGCTTACCTAACGGTTCATCCTGGGTTGTCATGGAAACAGTCCTCTCATCCAGCACTTCTTGCTGCTAGGCTACAACTGACCCATATACCTGTCGACTGCCCTCATTTTTCCTGTTTCAAACAAAACACAGAGATCATTTGTCAAATTTGCCCAAATTTACCCTGGAATTAGTTTAATGTGCAGAGGATCACTAATTCACATGTTCTGGGCATGCCCTAAAATCCACTGACCATCTGTATCTGAGACTCTTTCAACTCCAGCACAGGTTAAAGCAGTTCAATAAAGAGTTGCATAAACAAGAAGTCAATATTGTTACATTTTAAACTCAATATTTTAAATACTTTTCGTTCACTACATTTTGCCAGCAAAGCCACAGCAACAACCCCTGTGCATCTCGTGGTGGTGTTTCGTTGAATGAATAAATTTGTGGTTCTGAACAAAACAGGTGAGTCAATGATTCAATTAATAATTCATAAAGACAGTGGCTGTGTTCGAAATGGCATTCTAGCTTGCTGCCCATTACACAGTGTATACTGCCTACTATTTTTTAAAGAATAACGTGTGAAACAGTGTACAATAAGCAACAAATGTTTCAGAGTAGTATGCTAAAGTGTTGTGACATGACAAAACATTAATTCAACACAGCTGCTGAGGTTGTTACCTCACAAATAAATGTGGGGGGTGGGGGGGTGCAGTGCTGTTTTATCATACTAGATACATTTGAAAGTTCTGTTATAATGCTACTCTGTGTGGTCGCCACCAGTCTTTTAAAACGCACAACATATTAAAGCATCTTTGGTGTTTCCATATGTTTTCTACAAAACAAAACCGGAAATCGAGGGGTTATGACATCATTGGCAGGTGACACACTTGCTCTGTTCGAAATGCCATACTATCATACTACTCTTACTATTTCTGCAGTATCCAGTATGTATGTTGTGCTTAGTATGCAGATTTTCTTTCTTTTTTTTTGCATGAAATAGGCCAATAGGAGCAAAAGGACAAATAGACCAATTTGTTGGCAGAGCCTATTTATGTTAACTCCGCCCACCCATGCCTGACTGCGATAAACAGCACTGCAAAAGACGCCCATTTATCTGTAGTATCAGTGGCGCAGAGAGTAAAAGATGTGTGATGATTAATTTTGACCCGAGGTCATGGCTGCCCTTTACCAAGCTTGTTCTTCTCCTTTTCCCATCACATATCAGATCAGAAAGGCATTTGTTTTCAATAAAAAATAAAGTAAATATTTGAAAATGGGAAATAAATTGTCTCATTAATAATACAGTGTTATAAGGTGGTTAATGGTATAGGTGTAGGGAGGTTTTTGTCTCAAAGTGGTATTCATTTAATAATATTTTTAAGTATGATAATTTAAACTCACTATGTTATTGCATAATGTTTTATAATGTACTACAGTACTGAAATATAAATATCTACCACTACTATTTACACAATTATTATTAGTTCTGTTCAGTATGTAAAGTTCAGTAATTATGAAATGAGTTCAATTGTGCAATATTGCATCTTTTACTAGTATGAATCCTTAAAGGCACAATATGTAAGATTTGTTTTATTAAAATATCCAAAAACCACTAGAACAGAATAATATAATTTGCTGACTTTTGTACTTACATTATCCCAAATGTTTCGAAGAATGTTTAAATGCAGAAAAATAAGCAATTTTAACTAATGACCGTGTCCTTAGTGTCATTGTCACCTCCCAATGATGTCATAACCCCTTGATTTCCGGTTTTGTATTGTAGAAAACATATGGAAACACCAAAGATGCTTTAAAGGGACATATGATGTGATTTAAATTTTTCCTTTCTCTTTGGAGTGATACAAGCTCTTGGTGCATAAAGAATATCTGTAAAGTTACAAAAAAAAAGGATATGACTATAAAATCATGTTTATTTCACATTTATAATGATTTTTATGTTTATGTCTCGTCGCTCTGGCCGGTCAGGGCATCAAAATATGCCAATCAGGATGTTTTTCATGTCTCGTCGCTCACATGGCCGACGCCTTCAATAGACCGGGACATCAAAATATTTTAACTTTCAAGGGGTCCATTAACATTTCTGTCACACGCTTGATGCATTTGGCCAATCGCAACGCACACAATATAAAAATGTTAAATTATCCAGAACTTAAACATACAATCCACTGACAATAAAGACAATTATCCAATTCACCAACACAAAAACTTACACTACACACAAGTTAAAAATTAACACAGCCACTGACACTATAGACATGGTCCATGTCACTAGTTAAAACTGTTTATTTCTCTGGATTTAAACATTCTTCGAAACATTTGGGATAATGTAAGTACGCAAGTCAGCAAATTATATAATACTGTTTTAGTGGTTTTTGTATATTAAAAAAAAAAACAATGTTACATATTGTTCCTTTAAAGATTCATACTAGTAAAGTATGCTATATTGCCCAAATGAACTCATTTTATAATTACTGAACTTTACATACTGAACAGAACTAATAATAATTGTGTAAATAGTAGTGGTAGATATTTATATTTCAGTACTGTAGTACATTATAAAACATTATGCAATAGCATAGTGAGTTTAAATGATCATTCTTAAAAAATATTAAATGAATGCCACTTATACCGTTAACCACCTAATAACACTGTATTATTAATGAGATGTTTTATTTCCATTTTTTAATATTTACTTTATTTTTTATTGAAAATAAAAGTGTTTCTGATCTGATATGTGATGGGAAAAGGAGAAGAAGCTTGGTAAAGGGCAGCCTTGCCCTCGGGTCAAAATCAATCATCACACATCTTTTACTCTCTGCGCCACTGATACTACAGATAAATGGGCGTCTTTTGCACTGCTGTTTATCGCAGCCAGGCATGGGTGGGCGGAGTTAACATAAATAGCCTCTGCCAACAAATTGGTCTATTTGTCCTTTCACTGTGTTTCTTTTTAGAGCTGCTTTACAACGGAATTGAATTCTGTTTGCATACTTGAAATATTATTTTAATTTATATATTATGTTATATATATATATATATATATATATATATATATATATATATATATATATATATATATATATATATACACTCACCTAAAAAATTATTAGGAACACCATACTAATACTGTGTTTGACCCCCTTTCGCCTTCAGAACTGCCTTAATTCTATTGATTCAACAAGGTGCTGAAAGCATTCTTTAGAAATGTTGGCCCATACTGATAGGATAGCATCTTGCAGTTGATGGAGATTTGTGGGATGCACATCCAGGGCACAAAGCTCCCGTTCCACCACATCCCAAAGATGCTCTATTGGGTTGAGATCTGGTGACTGTGGGGGCCATTTGAGTAAAGTGAACTCATTGTCATGTTCAAGAAACCAATTTGAAATGATTCGAGCTTTGTGACATGGTGCATTATCCTGCTGGAAGTAGCCATCAGAGGATGGGTACATGGTGGTCATAAAGAGATGAGATGGACATGGTCAGAAACAATGCTCAGGTAGGCCGTGGCATTTAAACGATGCCCAGTTGGCACTAAGGGGCCTAAAGTGTGCCAAGAAAACATCCCCCACACCATTACACCACCACCACCAGCCTGCACAGTGGTAACAAGGCATGATAGATCCATGTTTTCATTCTGTTTACGCCAAATTCTGACTCTACCATCTGAATGTCTTAACAGAAATCGAGGCTCATCAGACCAGGCAACATTTTTCCAATCTTCAACTGTCCAATTTTGGTGAGCTCGTGCAAATTGTAGCCTCTTTTTCCTATTTGTAGTGGAGATGAGTGGTACCCGGTGGGGTCTTCTGCTGTTGTAGCCCATCCGCCTCAAGGTTGTGCGTGTTGTGGCTTCACAAATGCTTTGCTGCATACCTCGGTTGTAACGAGTGGTTATCAGAGTAGTATTATAGTTTGGCATTTCGAACACAGCAAGTCACTTGATTTGTTACTGAATGAATCAGCCGTTTAAATGAATAGCTTGAATGACTAAATTCAAAATAGCATAATATTATTATGCGTACTATTATGCGTGTCATCGCATAATATGACCCCTTTAATAAAACTGTTAACGTTACAGCAGCGGGGAATATGAACATGCACAATTTATTAAGTTGGCTTGAAAAAGCCAACTTACTGAAATCCTATTTAAACGTCTCTTTTCTTCTTCTTCTTCGTCTGAGACCAAATTTTAAAACGTATCTCTTCCTAGACTTTTAAATCTACAACCACCAAACTTGGGTCTGACTCGGGTTGCTATATCTTTTCTAACTGATCTGGCTTACGGTTTTCATAAACCAGACTATCAAAACCACCTAAAATCCCATAGACTTTCACTGAGGGGGTGAAAACTTTTATACAATAAGACTTATGGTGTATTTAAGATCCTGCCATAGCAAGACTTAAAAACTCTCTACTGAAAATACAACTAAAACCAGCCTAAGCTGATTGGTTGCTTTGGCTGGTCAAGCTGGTTTTAAAGTGGTTTTGGCCACTGTTTTAGCAGGTCACGCTGCTCTTAGCTGGGTTTTAGTTTTTTTTTTTTTTTTTTTTTTTTACTGAATCAATTGGTTTTAGCTGGTTTAAAGTGGGTAAGCATAGAAACATGCTAACAACATGTTAGTAACGTGCTAATCCAGCTAAAAACATGCTAGTGACATGCTAGTAACTTGTTAATCATGCTAACAACATGGTAGTAACGTGTTAATCATGCTAGCAACATGCTAGTCTTTTGTTAATCATGTTGGAGCAGTGACATGCTAGTTATGCTAGTGCTTTACACATGTCAATTACTTAATAAACACTATGACATGCTAGTTACTTGCTAAACATGCTAACAACATGTCAATTACTTGCTAATCATGCTAGCAATATGCTAGTAACCAGTGTTGGGCAAGTTACTCTGAAAATGTAATCAAATTACTGATTACTGATTACTCCTTTTAAAAGTAATCACATTATTGTTCTGATTACTTTATTTTACAAAAGTAATTAATAATTAGTTACATTACTAGTTACGTTACTTTTTTCTCCGTGAAATTTATGAAATCCCAGCATACACGCTACCGATAAATATTTGTTATTAAAGCATCAACATTCACAAAAGACTGTTATTTTTAACTAAAGCAAGCAGCTGCTGCGTCCATGGTTTAGGGTGGCAGAATACCAGAAAAGAGCGCTGCATTTATAATCTCTAAAATACATCTCAGTCAATCGCACATCTCAATAATGTATCTTTCACAATGTCTACAATTCGTGTGTTATAATGAGAGGATTCGTGAGCACGCAAATTTCAGCACTGCATTGCTCAACGCTGCAAACACATGTTATAGCCTACATAGAAACTCTGCATATGCTTGTGCCTGTTAATCTTTTATATTTTATATTAGTTCATGTTGCTTTTGTGCAATAGATTAATAACAGTTTATTTGTTTTAGATATTTTATGTTTAGATATTTATCTTTTGCGGGAGTCCCAAGAATGATTTTATTCTTGCACATCCCGCAAACACACGAGTGTCTACCCACCTCGACCAGCTCTCGCCCATCTGGCACTTGACTCGACAGTGTGCGTGCTATATCCTTTTTACAATCTCTAGATTATAAAACATTGCATTCTGTCAGCAATGTAACGCGGCAGTAAAGTATAGAGACCTCAGCTTGTAACTATACTCCAATTACTATTTTGAAAATTATAATGCGTTAAATTAAATTAAATTAAGTTAAATTACTCCGTTACGAAAAAAAAAATTATCAAATTACAGTAACGTGTTACTAAGTAATGCGTTACTGCCCAACGCTGCTAGTAACTTACTAATCATGTTAACAACATGCTAGAAACATGTAAACAACATGCTAGTTATTTGCTAATCATGCTAACAACATCCTAGTCACTTGGTAATCATGCTGGAAACATGCTAGTGACATGCTAGTCACTTCCTAATCATACTGGAAACATGCTAGCGACATGCTAGTCACTTGCTAGTCATGCTAGCAACATTCACTTGTTAATGACATGCTAGTCACTTGTTGAAAGATGGCGCCAACCAGTGTAGATATCCTTCTGTGCAAGAGAAGACGGCAATGCAGGGTGGCCTGCTATCGCTCACTTGCACTAATTTGTTTGTTTGTTTTTGTGTTTCTTTTATATTGCTTTGGTCCTGGTCAAATGATCGCATTACCCTGCTTCAATTCGCTCACTTTTCGTTTAGCAGTGGAAATAAGTTATTTCTCTGCACTGCCACCGCGTATACAGTGTTTTTCCAGTTAGTTTGTGTGGTGCAAGCAAAGATGCAAGAGAGAAGACCAAAATAAAACGTCAACTCAGGAAGTGTAGATATCCTTCTGTGCAAGAGAAGACGGCAATGCAGGGTTTGCTGTGGAGTTTTGGGGGTTGGTGCCTTTCATGCTTGCTGCCAGTTTACCCAGATGGATGTTCGTCGGCATTGTGCTTTTACTTTGATGCGTTGTGTCTTTGTCGAGTTTCAGAGGTGCCGAATTGAGTAACTTGCTATATCCTAAGACGGTAAAGTCTGGTCCATGTGATGAACTTTGTCCAATTGACTATAATTTAATTAATACCCCAAGATCAGTTGGTCGTGGTGGGGGTCTAGCTACAGTGTGCAAACAACAGTTTAAATGTCACCATTTATCAACCATGATCTACTCAAGCTTTGAAGTTCAGTTGTTAAAACTGGAGTTCTTTAAGCTTGTTTTGGGTGTGGTCATTCATTGACCTCCAAAGTATAGCCAGGCCTTTATCCAGGAATTTTCTGATTTCTTATCCTCTATTTTATTATTGTCTGATTATATCTTAATTGTGGGCAATTTTAATATTCATATCTGTTGTCCTGGGAAGCCTTTGGTCAAGGAGTTTTCGGACCTGATGGACTCATTTAATTTTATTCAGCATGTCTCTGACCCTACGCATGAGAGAGGACATACTTTGGACCTTGTTTTTTTCCTTAGGGCTGTCAATTTGTGATGTTGATGTTAATGATGTTTGCATTTTGGATCATATGCCTATTACTTTCAGTGTAAATGTACCGAATAAAATGACTCCATCAACAACACAGGCTTTTGGTGAGATTTTTAGTACCTTTTCTGATGTATCGTGGTTGGAGTCTGCACCTCTCACAGGTGATCAAGATCAGTTACTTACTGTTCACAGCTGATTGGAGATCTGCACCTTTTTTAATTCTGTACAAGGCTTGGACTCTGTTGCTCCTTACAAGATTGCAAAAGGTAAATCGTCAGCCTTGGTTTAATGAACATACTCGTGTTCTTAGACAGCAGTGTAGGAAGGCAGAACAGGCTTGGAAGAAAAATAAACTTCTGGTCTTTCACCAGATGTTACTTCTTGGGTATCACAAAGCTGTAAAGGATGCTTAAGCAGCCTATTTTTCAAATATTATATCGCAGCACTTAAACTCACCAAAATTTGTGTTTCAAACTATTAAAAGGTTTTTTAATCCAAATGTTGTTACGATAAGTTTTTAAGTGCTTTCTCTGGAAAAACAAAAAACATTAAGTCCAGGTTTCGTGATTTGGATGGAAAGGTAGCAGAAAACTCTCCTAGTGTCAACACTTTTGATGAATTTGATCTGGTTTCATCTATCAATATTAGTCATATTATTGCTCATTTGAAACGCCCAGCTACCAGTTGGGATGTTTTGCCTTCAGGTTTGCTTGGTGCGACAGCTGACTTTATTGGACCAAGTATTACATCTATTGTCAACTGTGGCCTTTCTACAGGTCTCTTTCCATCATGTCTTAAGCAAGCGGTGATGCAGCCCCTTCTCAAGAAGTCTGCTCTGGACCCTTTGGATTTCACAAATTATCCGCCAATTTTAAAGCTGCCCTGTATTTCAAAAATATTGGAGAAAGTGGTTTTATTTTAGCTGAGCTCTTTTTTGGCTAATAATGATGTGCTAGATGCTTTTCAGTCTCGCTTTAGGGCAGGACACAGCACTGAATCAGCTCTATTGCAAGTTCCCAATGATTTGTTACTCATTGCAGACTCGGGTAGTCGAGGAGCTTTAATTATGCTCAACCTTAGTGAAGCTTTTGATCTAACAGATCATGATACCTTATTAAAAGTTTAGAGCATGTTGTGGGTCTGAGAGGGACTGTTTTAAAATGGTTTTCTTCTTAATTAAAGGGACGATCTTTTTCAGTGAGGGTTGGGGGATTTTCTTCCTCTTCAGTCTCTATTGACTGTGGAGTACCTCAGGGCTCCATTTTGGGACCTATTCTGTTTTCACTATTTCTTATAAAAAAAAAAAACACAGTATGTTTTATCATCTTTATGCTGATGATATTCAGAATTATTTGCCTATTAGATCTGGAGGATCAACTTCTTGTCATCTTTGTCATTGTGCCTTGAGGAGGTGAAGTGCTGGTTAGAGCAAAATCGCCTACAGCTAAATGCGAGTAAATCTGAAGTAATCATTTTTGGGCCAAATAAGGTTGACTGTGACATAAACGATGTGTTAGGTACATGGACAAGTAGTGTGCAGTCCCAAATTAGAAATCTGGGTGTAATTTTTGACTTGTCTTTAACGTTTGATAATCAGATTAAATGTGTGGTAAAAAGTTGCTTCTTTCAGTTGAGGACTATTGCAAAAATGAAATCTTTTTTGTCTGGTTGATGATATGAGATTAGATTTATCTCCACCTGCAATGCACTTTATTTGGGAGTGAGCCAAGCTCTTATTTCAAATTGCAATTGGTCCAAAATGCAGCTGCGAGGCTACTAAACAATGAAGCCTTTACTGCTTTAGTTAGACTTTTGATGACTGCAGTGCCATGCAGCGCATTCTCAATACTGTCAGATTGAATCCTGCTGAAGATTACCCAGAGTCTCCTGGTCTTCCTCTTCTGATTTCCACCTCTACTAATCATGACGCAACAACATGCTAGTCATTTGCTAATCATGCTGAGGAAACATGCGCTAATCATGCTAGTCACTTTCTAGAACATGCTAGTCATTTGCTAATCATGCTAACAACATGCTAGTCACTTGCTAATCATGCTAGCAACATGATAGCATCATGCAGGTAACTTGCTAATCATGCTAATCATGCTAGTCACTTTCTAGTTACGCTAACAATATGCTAACAACCTATTCACTTGATAATCATGTTGGAAACATGCTAGAAACACTATACAAACTCAAATAACATTCTAATCACTATAAATACAAGCAACACTACATTCAATTCATTATAAACATGCTAGCGACATGCAAATAACTTGCTTATCATGCTAATGACATGCTAGTCTACTTGCTATTCATGTTAGCAACATGCTAGTTACTTGTTTATCCTGCTAGCAACAAACATACAAACAACATAATAAAAACTCTATAAACATGCTAATCACTCTATAAACATGGCAAGCAACATGCCAACATGCTAGTTTACCATTTCTTATCTATTTATCTATCTGTCTATTTATCTATCTATTTTTCTGATTTTTTTATTGCCTTCAAAACTTTAAAACGACTTCAAATTAGTTCAAATGAAAACTCTCAAAATGTAAGCTTTTAAAACTACTTCAAACTATCTGGCTAGGCTTTTTCAAGCCAACTTTAAAGTTTGCCTACAAACTTTACTATCTAGTTTTAAGTAATCTGTGTTATTTTAATGTTCATAACATCAAAGAAAGGACAACAACAATCCACAACATGTAGAGGTATGCAGGTACCAGTAAATATTTTGATTTTTAAATGTATCCAAAATCAGAATGAGGTCTATGGCACTTTGTCTAAATTTATCTGTAGCAACCCAAATTTAGCTACCATCTGATTGTGTAAAGCTGTTTCATTTAAAAAAAGAAAAAAAGGAACTGGAGTAATGTGCGAAAATTGGTCAATAAATGGATTGGAAAAAGTACACATGAAAATGGTGTGCATATTCAACTTCACTTTTACTTCAAATTGAAATTCTTACAATTGTGATATATAACCACTCTCTCTCTCTCTCTCTCTCTCTCTCTCTCACTCTCTCGCTCTCTCTCTTTTAAAGGAGCAAGATGCAGAATGAATTGGAGTTGTATCCACTGGTCTGTCCAAACCCTTGTGTGTGGAAGACTTGCAGTGCAATGATGATATTAATTGGATTTGTTGATGTTGTGATTTACACAGAGATTTATAGCATAATGATAGTGTCTATTGTGGATCATACTAGCATTTTGAGAAGAGTTTGTTCTTAATGTTTTTGAGTTGTGTAGCAGGATATTGTGGGCTTTGCATTTTTTTTTTAATGTACTTTATTATATTATTATTATTATTATTATTATAATTATTATTATTATTATTATTATTATTATCAAAATATAATAAGTTTAAATGTTTTAATTATTTCAAATTTTACTATGTGTTAGAACCTAGTGATATTTTTAAGAAATGTACAAATGTTGGTATTGCTTTTTTTAGTTTTTAAGATTGGTGTTATTTACAACAGAAACATTATTGCATTACTTGAAAATAGAGGGGGGCTAATTAATATTGATTGTCTGTAAGAAATTCATGTTTTTATGAGTGTGACATATTTACATGATACACTGTAACTAACAGTCTTAAAACATCACAGATTAAAAAAATAAATAAATTGTCATAGCTTAATGTAAAATTACAGCTATAAACCATAATCATGATACCATATATATTTCAAATCATTGCAGCAAATTTTTGAAATATTTAAACTTAGGGTAGATTTTTTTTTTTTTTTTTTTTTTTTTTATTAAGTGCTGTACATGTAATTCAAAATGATGGTCCATTTCAGTTCTTTTCTTAAAATATTGGCTGACACAAGTTATTTCAATTTACAGTCAAAATCTGTTAAACAATAATTTAAACTTTAAACAAATTTAATTTAACAATTTAAACTTAAACTCAGTTTACAAAGCATGCTTTCTTAAGTAATGGGTTTACATGTTATGTATATCTACGTATAGTCAAAATTGGTTTAGTTAAGTAACTGTTTAACCATGTTTTTTACATCTACATTTAAAACATCTTTCATTAAATCAGGGTTCTAACATGTCAATTAAATTTTCAGTCAAAGAATGTTATTTCACTTAATGGTCTTTGCAAGTTTGGCTGGAGGTTGGGGGGCGGGCTGTAAATGATAAAAATGTAAGAAAAATTTGAGTGCTCAAGAGAATTTTTTTATATCTGTCTTATTTGACATTCAATATCTTAGGACAGAAATAAGGTAGGAGAAAAAGTGTGTATTTGTTTCAAATTTTATGGTTATAATATAAAGTATCCCAAAGTTACAGTATTTTGTAACAAAACAGGCCTTTTGTTTAGCTCTTGACTCATTGCGATCTGACTCATCTGATCATGTTTTTTGAAGTTACAAGTAAAATGGTGACATCAATATACTATTTTCATATGGGTCTGGGGGTGACTTCTTGTACAAAACTCGCTCCAGTTTATTCAAAGCCCCAAACAATTATGTTTGTTTTATTCTACTCAATGAGACCTTTTAAATGACATGACACATGACTATCCGAGCTGTATGATACTTTTGACATATTAGAGTACATGGCACAAAAAAAAAAAAGAAAGAAAAAAAACTATTTTGTAAATTATGATAATTTTTTGTAATTTATCAGCTAATAACTCAGCACTACTTTGGATTTAATCAAAGTGGCTACATCCATTGTAAAGCTCAGACTCTGCAATTTAACATAATTTTATGTTATTCCATTCAAGGGTTGCTTAATTTGATTTTGAATTATTCCGTGTGGGTGGTGTCCTGCCGGTTAATGAATGAGCCCCTCTGTTGTTGCAGTGACAGATTATAAAGTACATTTACGGATGGAGCCGTCAACACACACGACCCACAGCACTCCCAGGTCAAAGCTCACATGCTTGTGGCCATTGGGACAGGCAACCATTGAGATCCAGGTCTGTGCCTTCAGGTTTGGAATGTGTTTTCTCCAGTTCTGCAATAGACAAAAACAACCCGTCTTCTTGAATGCAGCATTTGGGTTTTCATAAAAAAAAAAAAAAATAAAAAATTTGAGAGTGCTTGACGAGGTAATCCGTTTTAATCATAAAACTTGTAACATCATGACTGTTCATCTCACCTCTGGTATAAGTTCCCTTGAAAGTTGACACCAAAGATGCTGCCATCAGTGGCTACTTCAATCATGGATAGAAGTCCAGGAATATTCTTAAAGCTGTTGGACCCAGAACAGGCATTGCTAGACACATCCTGCACAAGACCAAAAGAGACACAATGCAGTCAGTCATCGTACGGTCATATCAAGAAAATGATTTTGCAGCTTTTATCCCATCATCTTTAATCATAAAATCATAACCAGAAAATCAGACCTTGGCATGATATCTACTTTATAAAACCCTGGTGTACTAAAGCTCTTGTATTTATGGACATTACCTTCATGATGTAGATTTGGTCATTGCGGTTCACTCCCACAACAGCTGTACGGACCACAGCTGTAGTACTTTAGCTTTCCATTAAGTTTTACCCAAGGAGTGGTGCTGGATGGCCATTTGTTGTTAGCATCCATATTTAAACAGTATATGTCATCATTCATATTGACACCTGCAATGATCTGATCACCTCCAGCATCCACCTGTTTGAGAAGCCCTAACACAATCAACAGTTGGATGAAAAGTTTAGTCAGTTTAACAAGATCCGTAATAAGATGATGTCTTAGGGACTGTGGCTATTTGAAAACATGTAAACTGGCTGATTAGGCTCAACTTTATTTTGCTCTCTGTAACTCTTCACCTGGAAAGTGAATGAACATGCCACTCTGAAACTTAAAGATGTTGTTTGCTTGGTTAACCCCCAGCTGACCAGCAGGACCAACACTGAAGTGCTTTAGAGACCCGCTGATCTTCGTGAAGACATTATCAATCAGAACGAACACTTCATTAAGATTGTTCACTCCAACCACTGAGCCAGAGCCAGCGTCTATCTGCTTCAGGTTACCACTCATCACAGAACAGTCTAAAGCTGTGAAAACATCAAATCAGTGATTGCAAATACAGAGACTTTTAAATATGAATTTATTATTTCACACACACACACACACACACACACACACACACACATATATATATATATATATATATATATATTATATATATATATATATATATAAAATAAAATCACATAAGCAAAAATACAAAAACATTGTTTACCCAGAGTGTGAAGGAACTGGCAGCAGAAGAGTAGCAAGACCTTCATTGCTCCACAGCACAGTTTGTTGCTTTCAACCTGTTCATAACCGGAATTCATTTATATATGATAAGTATGGATAAAACATAATCAATATCACAGTGATAGTAATTAAATAGACAACCTTATCTGGTTAGTTCAGGATTCAGCAGTCACTGCCAATTTTAGTTCACTGAAGATGGAGCAGAACGATGTTGTCGCTTGGCTCTGAAAAGAAACACTGGTATGCTTCTTCTTCTTTCTGTTCAATGGCCGTTCACTCCTTAGGAGTGTTACCGCCACCTACTGTATGTCTTGCACACATGGGTGATAAATCTGTACTGATATCAAGAAAAAAAAAAAGCCATTGTAATTCCCCACCCACTCCAGAGGATCAGAGCCCAAGCTTTAGCTGGAGCGGTGTGTTCAGCTCTTCCAGCTTCCACACTGGGCTCCTCAACCTCCGAGATGGACAGAAGGATCATGATCCTCATCCTCAAACACTAAATCCTGTGGTCTAGTCCTGTAAGCTCTAAAAATGTTAAAACTACCTTAAACATTTGACTGTCACTCAAACCCTTTCCCAGAAAGTCCATGACTCTTACTGGTCTCTTCCTTATATTGCTAAAAAGACCGTTAATGCTGATCTTCATGTTTACTACATTTAAAAAGCGCATGCTCTACTGTTTCAAAAACATCAGATTCATCACACATACCATTTTCGTGCTTCCCCATTAATGCAAGTGTTGAATTTAGTCCTGTATGACCCATCTTTAATCTAGAAATCATTACTTCTTCCTTTCTGTCTTCCATAAAACTGTTATTTTTTCCCTACTGATATTACAATATTATAATACCACCTACCTGTGCTTTAACTGTCATTTTGCATTATTGACACACTGTTTTCCTAATTAAAGAGCAGGTCATATGGGTTTTTGAAAAATCTCTCTTTTGCAGTTTATAACGTAGCTATCCTTCAATGAAAATAATCTGCAAAGTTGTTCATCAAAAAAGTGCATGATAAATAAAGATATTGTCTCTCAAAAGAGAAAATCGGGTTCTGAATCGCCTTAACGAGTCATTTATATTTTCGACTCTTTTGCCTGTTACGGTGTGTACGTCACATTGCATAATCCCCGCCTGCCCGCGAAATACGAACAGAGTCTGACCTGCCCACAAACACTTTTGCTATTAGTGCGTTTACATCATGTTGAGAAGCCGCTGTGTTCAAGGATACCATAGAAATACAATTCGAGCCTTTTGTTGTGTGCTTGTCATTTTATCAAGAACTGCTTCTCTAATCTGGGCTTTTATCTTCGTTGGCTTCTAATCTTCTTTCTTAATTAGGACTAACAAGATCTCCAAACCACAACCTGTAAGTAGTACGATTGATACGTTGTGTACATTTTCAATTGAGTGCTCAAAATGTAATTTTTTTGTTCCAATATGTGATGTATACCTAGTGCAGCTTTAGGTTTCCAGGTTAAAGCACGATATTACTGTCTTACTGAAGTAGTTCTAAAAATTCGCAGGTGAACCTAAGAATATGTCGATTATTGTAGACTGACGTTGTTCTAATTACTTTGTTTAATAATAAAGAATGTAGTGTCGGCTAGCACACAGACTTTATAATAATTGTGAAAATTGCTGTTTATTGTGCTGCACTGGCAGTTACAGGGTTAATGCAGGAGAGATGAGTGATTTCGGCTGGTGCTCCTGTGATACAACCTGTTCTGCGTTCTGATTTAAAAGTTAAGACCAAGCGTTCTTTTGTCTGTCGTTCTTCAAAAACATTAAAGTAGACATATTTTGGTTTACAAACTGTATTGTTTAATCAGTTAGTCATGTTAGCACTGCAGCTAACGTATCCACCTAGTGTGTCACAGGTTTAGCAGCTAAACTTTAGCTGTGGGCACGATTCGCTTGCATAAGTGTTTTTTTGTATTTTATGTCATTATAAGAACGGATTGACTATATTATTGTTTTATGTAAAGGTGCTTTGTCAATGGTAGCGCTGGCTACCTGGCTCAAGGACTCATCTCTGTGCCAATCACAACAGGTCTTGGCCAGCTGACCAATCAGAGCAGAGTAGGCTTGAGGAGGAAGGGAGGGGCTTGCTCCGAACTTGCTTGAAACGTATCATTTCCTAATCATTGGCAAATGACTCTAATATTAAATGTATGTTCTGAGAAAATTACAATGTTTTCTGACCTTAGATGCATGATGTAGGGGACTCCAATACAATATTGGGACACTTTGAAATACCATATGACCTGCTCTTTAATGTTGTTTAGTTGCTTTGACACCACCTATTTTGTATAAAGCGCTATATAAATAAAGGTGACTTGACTTGACTTGACCTGTGCTGCTAATTTCACATCTTTTTTATTGCCTTATTCTTATTATTTCTCTATTAATGACTGATTTTTATCTCATTTCAAGGTACCTTAACATCCACCAAGTTTTTAATTAATTTCTACTAGCAGGTCTTCTCTATAAGTTTTTGGTCGACATTATACTTTTAAGAACGGATGAAGAATCTGACAAAATTACAGTCGGAGTCCTATTTGGACTCATTAGCATGGACTATGGCATCATGTGGGTGAGCGGTTTGCTGATGTCCACATTGTGGATCGAGTGGCCCATGGTGGCGGCGGGGTTATGGTATGGGCAGGTGTATGTTATGGACAACGAACACTGGTGCATTTTATTCATGCCATTTTGAATGCACAGAGATATCGTGATGAGATCCTGATCCATTGTTGTGCCATTCATCCACAACCATCACCTCATGTTGCAGCATGATAATGCACGGCCCCATGTTGCAAGGATCTGTACACAATTCCTGGAAGCTGAAAACATCCCAGTTCTTGCATGGCCAACATACACACCAGATATGTCACCCATTGATCAACAAGCTGATCAACTCTATGCGAAGGAGATGTGTTGCACTGTGTGAGGCAAATGGTGGTCACACCAGATACAGACTGGTTTTTGGACCCCCTGGACGCCCCAATACAGTAAAACTGCACATTTTAGAGTGGCCTTTTAGTTGTGACCAGCCTAAGTCACACCTGTGCAATAATCATGCTGTCTAATCAGCATCTTGATATGCCACACCTGTAAGGTGGATGGATTATCTTGGCAAAGGAGAAGTGCTCACTTACACAGATTTAGACAGATTTGTGAACAATATTTGAGAGAAATTTATTTGAGCCTTTTGTGTACATAGAAAAAGTCTTAGATCTTTGAGTTCAGCTCATGAAAAATGGGGGCAAAAACAAAAGTGTTGCGTTTATAATTTTGTTCAGTGTATGTTTGTCTGAGTAGTAATATACAAAATGGCATAAGCAAATCATACCAAATATCAAATTTTGTGTTTTATACAATCAGTTTTTTTCTTTCATGAGACACAAGACTCAATAAATTGTAAAATCAATGTGGTTTATTAAAATCTAAAATAGAATCAACATCCTCTAGCTTTATATCATTCCATTTATTCCATTTATCAGATTTTTAGCTCAGATTTTTAGGATGTTGAAGTTTGGTGACTTCAACATCCACCTAGATAAACCCCAGGCTGCTGACTTCAACACTCTGCTCGCCTCATTTGATCTCAAGCGAGTGTCTACTACATCGACTCACAAATCAGGCAACCAACTGGACCTCATCTACACACGCTGTTGCTCCGTGGACAACACTTTAGTTGCTCCACTGCACACCTCAGACCACTTCCTCATTACTGCTAACCTAGCACTTACTCCTGAAGCGGCGCACGCTCCAACGCAGGTCACCTTTCGACGGAACCTACGCTCACTCTCTCCATCTCGCCTGTTCTCTGTGGTTTCATCCTCACTTCCTTCACTCTCACAGTTTTCAGCTCTGGATACGAACAGTGCTACGGACACTTTTTGCTCCACTCTAACCTCTTGCTTGGACAACTTTTGCCCACTATCGTCTAGACCAGCACGCTCCACTCCATCTGCCCCCTGGCTGTCCGATGTTCTCCGTGAACATCGCTCTAAACTCAGGGCTGCAGAGAGGAAATGGCATAAATCAAGAAACTCTACCGACCTCAGTGTGTATCAGTCTCTCCTCTCTTTCTTCTCTGCAAACGTCTTTACTTCTAAACATCATACTACCACGACAAAATTAACAACTGTTGTGACTCTCGGACACTCTTCAAAACCTTCTCTTCTCTTCTTAATCCACCTCCTCCTCCTCCTCCATCGACTCTTACAGCTGACGACTTTGCAGTTTTCTTCACAAATAAGACAAGAACCATCAGCGACCAATTCTCCACACCGCAGACTGAGGAAATAACTTCACAATGACTAATGCACACTCTCTCTCCTCCTTCTCTCCACTCTCAGAGACGGACGTTTCCAAACTTATCCTGTCCAGTCATCCTACTACTTGCCCACTTGATTCGATCCCCACTTACCTCCTTCAAGCGATTTCTTCTTCAGTTATACCTTCATTTACTCACATTATCAACTCCTCTCTTCACTCTGGAACATTTCCCTCAGCATTTAAGCAGGCTCTCGTAAGCCCACTGCTGAAGAAAACCATCTCTAAATCCAGCACTTCTAGAAAACTACAGACCGGTATCCCTTCTTCCATTCATTGCAAAGACACTTAAACGAGCTGTGTTCAACTAGCTCTCTATGTTTCTTTTACAGAACTACCTCCTGGACAGCAACCAATCTGGCTTCAAAAGTGGCCACTCAACTGAGACTGCCCTGCTCTCGGTTACTGAAGCACTGCGACTGGCAAGAGCAGCTTCAAAATCCTAAGTACTCATTTTGCTGGACCTGTCTGCTGCTTTTGACACCGTTAATCACCAGATTTCTCCTATCCACCCTCAGAAAGATGGGCATCTCTGGAACTGCACTCCAGTGGCTTAACTCCTACCTTTCTGATAGATCCTTCATGGTGTCTTGGAGGGGTCAAGTTTCTAAGTCACAACAACTTGCTACTGGGGTTCCTCAAGGCTCAGTACTTGGTCCACTTCTCTTCTCTTCTCCATCGACATGACGTCATTAGGATCTGTCATTCAGAAGCATGGTTTTTCCTATCACTGCTACGCTGATGACACTCAAGTCTACCTCTCATTCCAACCAGATGACCCGACGGTAGTTGCTCGCATTTCAGCCTGTCTGAGTGACATTTCTAGCTGGATGAATGACCATCACCCTTCAGCTTAACCTTACTAAGACTGAACTGCTGTTGGTTCCAGCTAACCCATCGTTTCATCACAACTTCTCTGTACAGCTGGGTTCGTCAACCATAACTCCTTCCAGGACAGCCAGAAACCTAGGAGTTGTTATGGATGATCAGTTAAGCTTCACCGACCATATTACTACAACGACCCGGTCCTGCAGATTTGCCTTATACAACATTAGGAAGATTAGACCATTCCTGTCAGAGCAAGCCACACAACTTCTTGTCCAAGCTCTTGTTCTTTCCAGACTGGATGATTGTAATGCTCTCCTGGCGGGCCTTCCTGCATGTACTATCAAGCCTCTGCAACTGATCCAGAATGCAGCAGCGAGGGTTGTCTTCAATGAGCCAAAAACAGCTCATGTTACTCCTCTCCTCATCAGGTTACACTGGCTACCAGTAGCCGCTCCCATTAAATTCAAGGTACTGATGCTTGCCTACAAGACGACCACTGGCACGGCGCCAACATACCTAAGCTCATTAGTTCAATCTTATGCACCCTCCAGAAGTTTGCGCTCTGCAAGTGAACGACGCCTTGTGGTGCCATCCCAAAGAGGTCACTGACTTTTTCCTGGACTGCGCCCAGCTGGTGGAATGACCTCCCGATCTCAATTCGAAGAGGTGAGTCTTTACTCATTTTAAAAAAACATCTAAACTTTCATCTTTTTCACCTGCACTTAACCAACTAATACTAGTACTTACCTTTTCTTTTTCTTGTCTATCATATTCGTTTAAAAAAAAAAAAGTACTAGACTAACTGAGACTTGTCATAGCACTTGTATACCGTTGTTGTTCTCTTGTTGATATGATTGTTTCTACTGTTCTCATTTGTAAGTCACTTTGGATAAAAGCGTCTGCTAAATGATTAAATGTAAAATGTAAATGCTTTCACGTTTCAAAATAATGATTGTATCAAAAACGGACAAAAAGCGTTCATATATGCTCACCAGACGTGCGTCCTCTCCACCGCGCCGCCGAATGTTTTTTTTCATCATATAACATTCATAATAGCAGACCTTCCTGAGAATGAGAGTTTCTTGTGATATATGACTTGACACAATCATTAGGCAGAAATTAGTGTGGGCCGAATACATTTCTAAGCTTCATTTTACTGCTTTATGCATCATAAAGCAGTAAAATAAAAAAAGCAGTAAAAAAAGTAGTAATGGTATTCTTTGTAAAGAAGACATTGAGGTTTCAAATGATACCAAATATGGGCTGATACCATATAAGGAAGGCTATATAAAGGAAGCATAAACATTTGTGATTTTGGAGAGTTTAAGTGGTTTTTCAAATAATATCAGAGCATCCATTGTAGATGTCTACTTCCTAAAACCACTCTGAGCTGATGATATTTATTTTTTCTCCATAAAATAAATCAACCTTCTTACTATCATTTTCTCCATTAACTTTCATAATGTAGATGTAAGAGCAATTTGCCTATAAATATTAGATTTTGTTACATCTTTACCTGGGTTCACTACTGGTATCCCTATTGCACTTTTCACTATAGTATAAATAGGCCTGTTGGAAACTCAGAGGCGAAGCCCAGGAGGCTCTTGGGTATCTTCAGCAGGACTTTTTATTGAGAATGCGCTGTTTGGCGCTGCAGTCATCAAAAGTCTAACTAAGGCAATGATACATTGTAGTTTATATACATTTCAAGGAAGAGGGATACATAGAGGTGGAAACAATCTAAACTAAGCATGCAAATGCAGTACAAGAATCAGCCCATTACCTGAGTTTCCCCAGCCCTGATCTCATCAGCATAACAGTGTCATTCAAATGCATAGGTGCTAATCCAGTCAGCCTGACAGTATCGCTCATACCTTCACATTATCATAGAGACCAAGGCACAGCTGTACCTTGAGCTTAGCATTCACCTTTAGCTTGGAACCCTGCCCAATAGTCAGGAAGTGCATGAAGACAAAAGGTGTTATGTCTCAGACACCTTGGCTGCTTGACTTGATCTTCTTAGAATGTCATCATCTTTACCTCAAAATGTAATACACAGTGTACATAACCTTAGTTCACTTTCAAGGGAACTTCGAACTGCATCCTCTAAGGGTCGCTATGGGGAACACCTCGTTGCAACTCGTGTCTGAAGCATACATTGAAAAACACATACAACACATTGGCCGGCCACAGCCCATGACTGACTGTTTTGTGTGACTATAGTATAAATAGGCGCCGTAAAAACACGTCATCCTCTTCGTCTTCACTGACTGTTTTGTTTGAAGTGTGCATTTTGAATGTGTCAAGAGCGATCTTTATTCTATCAGGGCGAGCACTAGCAAAACGTTTAGAGGATGTGTGCATCAGTGTCGTCGTTATTTGACACCTGATGACACACACAATATCTATTTCCCGCGGTTCAGGACCCGCCGCTGCTGAGGCACGAAGGAGAATGAGTTTGTGGGGATCACAGGTGGATCTGACTGATGAGTTTAGGGAGGGGCTTTCCTTCTTGCGCTCGTCGGCTAGGGATGAGAGAGAGCCTCTGGAAGATTAGATTAGATTAGATAAGATTCAACTTTATTGTCACTGCACATGTAAGGTACAAGGCAACGAAATGCAGTTAGCATCTAACCAGAAGTGCAACAAGCAGTAAGTACAGATTATACAAGGTCTACAATATGTACAATAACTATACAGATAAGTATTATGGACATAATTTACAGATTTTAAATACTATCAGCATGATATACAGGTAGGTGTACTATGAACATACTATACAGATGGAATATGTGAAAGTGTTTGTACACTATAGGCAGAACTATGAACATATGAACATAATTTACACTATTACAATGGAAAGTAAAGTGCATAGGAAATATTTCAGTTTGCAAATGGGTTATTCAGTGTATCTGGATGAACAGACAGTAGTGCAAGTAATAACAAGTTTACTGTTTTTTGCTTGTTGTAAATAAATAATAATAAATAAATCAGTCAGATGTAGTGATGAAGTGGGGGAGGAGTCTGTGTGTATGGTGGGGGGGGGTGTCAGAGGGCAGAGTTCAGTAAGGAGACAGCTGTAGGGAAAAAGCTGTTCCTGGATCTGCTGGTCCTTGTCCAGAGGCTCCTGAAGCGCCTCCCGGAGGGCAGGAGGTTAAACAGTCCATGGTCAGGGTGAGAGGAGTCCTTAAGAATGCTGCGAGCTCAACGTAGACAGCGTTTTCTCTGGATGACCTCATTAGCAGGAAGTGGTGTTTCTGTGATGCGTTGGGCAGTTTTCACCACCCTCTGCAGTGCTTTGCGGTCAGCCACCGAGCAGTTCCCATACCAGACTGTAATACAACTGGTCAGGATGCTCTCGATCACACACCGGTAAAAGTTCACCACTATAGCTGAAGACAGTTGGTTCTTCTTCAGTGTTCTGAGGAAGAAGAGGCGTTGGTGAGCCTTCTTGACCAGACTGGAGGTGTTTGTGGTCCAGGACAGGTCCTCCGTGATGGTAGTTCCCAGGAACTTGAAGCTGGAGACACGTTCAACAACCATCCCGTTAATGTGGATGGGGTCATGCGTGCTTCCTTTCTTCTTCCTGAAGTCCACAATGAGCTCCTTTGTCTTACTGGTGTGTTGTTATTGTCCAAGTGTGTGAGTGCAGAGTGCAGCACTGTGCATACTGCATCCTCTGTGCTCCTATTTCTGTGGTAGGCAAATTGGTGTGGGTCCAGTGTGGGTGGGAGGCAGTCTTTGAGGTGTGCTAGGACCAGTTGCTCGAAGCACTTCATAATGATGGGTGTGAGTGCTACAGGGCGATAGTCATTCAGGCACATTGGGGAGGAGTGTTTCGGGACTGGCACAATGGATGTGGACTTAAATCATGTTGGCACAGTTGCTTGGGTGAGGGACAGTTTGAAAATGTCCGTGAAGACCCCTGCAAGCTGCTCTGCACATGCTCTAAGCACACGTCCAGGAATACCGTCCGGGCCGGCAGCCTTGTGTGCATTGATCCGGCTCAATGCAGTGTGGACATCTGAGGAGGTGAGTTTGAGGGGTTGGCGATCTGCTGAGTGTGTGGTTTTGGTGGCCGTCTCCTTGCTGTCGCTGTTGAAGCGAGCATAAAAGTCATTTAGCTCGTTAAGGAAGGAGACGTCCGTGACCATTGGAGTGGAGTTACTTGACTTGTAGTCACTGATGACCTGGATGCCCTGCCACCTGCGGTGGGGGTCAGAGTTGGAAAAGTGTTCCTCTACCTTCAGCTTGTAGCAGTACTTGGCCTTTTTGATGCCCCTTTTCAGGTTAGCCCTGGATTTACTGTAGGCCTGAGCGTCATCTGACCTGAAGGCAGTGTTGCAGGCTTTCAGCAGGAGTCTCACCTCCTTGTTCATCCATGGCTTCTGATTAGGGTATGTTGTTATCTGTTTTTCAGTTGTAACACTGTCAATGGTGGTGTTGATGTGATTCAGTACAGAGGAGGTATAGATGTCGATGTCCGTGTGAGAGCTACGGGCAGCCTGAGAAGCAAACATACTCCAGTCAGTGTGTTGAAACCTGTCCTGAAGTAAAGAGTCTGCTCCAGTTGGCCACACTTTGATGGTCCTCACTGATGGCTTCACACGGTTGATGAGGGGTGAATACTTGGGGGTGAGAAACAAAGAAAGGTGATCAGACTGTCCGAGGTGGGGGAGGGGGGGTTGCGATGTAAGCTCCATTAATGTTTGTGTAACATGATCCAAAGTTTTATCTCCTCTGGTGTGGCAGGAAACATGCTGGTGAAATTTGGGGAACACTGTCTTTAATTTGCAGTGATTAAAATCACCCGTGACAGTAAAAGCAGCCTCTGGGTGAGCAGTCTGTTGTTTACTAATGGCTGCATGAAGTTCGTTCAAAGCAAGCTTGGCATTAGCATCCGGTGGAATATAGATTGCAGTTATTATGGTGGAAGTGAACTCCCGCGGCAGATAAAAAGGTCTACATTTAACCATGAGAAACTCTAGGTTAGCTGAGCAGTGACTCCCAACAATGACAGTGTTCGTACACCAAGCTTTGTTGCCATAAACGCACAATCCACCACCTCTTGTCTTGCCGGAGTCATCTGCTGTTCTATCTGCCCGGAGCGTGTAGCGTCCGGCTAGCTCAATAACATTATCGGGTACGTCGCTGTGTAGCCATGTTTCTGTGAAAACCATGACATTGCAGTCCAAAAGTCTCTTACTGTGGGTGATGCGAAGTCGTAACTCATCCATTTTTTGTTCACCAGTGACCGCACATTAGCGAGGAAAATGCTTGGTAAAGAGAGCCGGAGTGGTGTTAGCTTTAGCTTAGCTCTTAGACCTCCATGCTTCCCCCGCCTTTGTTTACGATCTCGACGCCGCCTGCGAGCACTTCCACCCGGCCGGGTAGAGTGCGTAGCCTCGGTGTTCTGGCGATCTCAGGGATGAGTCGAAGATTGGTGATAAAACTGTTGGAAAAGTCCTCACCGATATCCAAAAGATGTTAAAGCAAAGCTGTTCAGTACGAACAGACCCGAGATGAGCAGGAAAAATACTGCACAATTGCAAAAACTGGAGAGACGCTGAACCTCGCGATGTGTACGCGCCGCCATCTTGGTCACTACATGTCACTATTTCTCTAACATCGTCTGATCTGGGGTTCAGTGCTCTGCTGGGTTCGGCCCAGGAAGAGCAGGATATGTCTGAGGATGGCAAAGAAGCTGAGGCAGAGCCTTCCCAATCCTCCTGCCCTGTGTATGATGAGCTGTTGGAGATTATGGATCGCGCCACGGCAAGGCTGGACTTGCCGTTGAAGCGGGCAAAGAAAGTGACGCCGTGAGGTTGTCTCGATGAGCGTTATGTTTCCATACAGAGATCGAGAAGGAATGGAAAAAGCTGTTTTGCTCACGCATTCATCAATTCCAGCATACGAGTTATGCCAACATCGAGGCAATGTGCAAAAACGGCTATGAAAGGATGCCCTCCATAGAAGAGACGCTGGCTAGCTATCTCTCTATGGGTGAGACGTCCTCTCTTAATACTCCCTCCTTCCCATCTAAGCCCCTTCAGGATACATCTCGCTTAAATGGCAAGGCATACGCAGCAGCAGGTCAGGCTGTGGCTTTGTTGCACACCATGGCAATGCTCCAGGCTTATCAGGCTGATCTATTGAAAGAACTGGATAAAGGTGAGGGCCTTTCTCCTGATGAGCTAGCTGAGCTGCACAACACCACAGATCTTGCTCTCCCAGCTAATAAGCAGGCCGCCTCCACCGTGGTCAGATCTATGGCAGCCATGGTAGTAACGGAGAGAGATCTGTGGGTGAACTTGGCAAGTATCGGGAAGAAAGAAAGGGGGTTTCTTCTCGATGCTCCGGTTTTGCCTTTCAAAATTGTTGGTACCTCCATTGAGATGGTGGTCGAGAAGTTCAAGGAGGCGAAGGTATGCTCAGCTGCCTTCAAATCCTTCCTTCCATGAATGTCCAGGTTTGAGCCCGAACAACATAGGGGTCCTGGTCCATCTTGGTCTGAGGATCAGAGACAGGCACAGAAGGCTAGTGTCACGGCTCGCGCTCCTCCCTCACCTGCGGGTAGGGGTAGGAGGAATCGCTGGTCAAAGGGAGGTAGGCAAGGCCTTAGGGATGTGATCCAGACAAGGCGTCAAGACTTTCGTCCAGATCAGAGTGATACTTGAGTATCTACTCATTCCCTTTGGGGGTTTTTGCATCTGCCCTTATCTTCCCCTTCCTAATTCCTCTATAACCACCAGCTCTCCACCTGATCGAGGTTAGGTGGAAACTTCCTGTATTACAGTCTCCAATGCTGGACCTATGATGTTTTGGTTGGTTCTATGGCTTCATAGTGACCACCTTACTGATGGTCCAGACTAAAGGCTTCTTTGGAGTCACCTCTTGAGCGGGGTTCCAGCGCGGGAACCATGGTGGGTGAGTATGATCCATACTATATCCATTCTATATATATATTGGCTGGATTCAGAAACACTTCACTTGTTGATATTGTGTCCAGCCGGTATGATAGCCCTGGTTACGGCTTCATGCTGCCTGGATCACGCGGCCAGGTCATAGGCTTCTGTGGGAGCCTTCTTGATCATCAGGCCCCCAGCGCATCACTGCAGAATTTCCTAGGTCGCCCTGAGGGGCTTCCTGGTCACCAGGATATCCCCTCTTGCTGAGGCATCGAGCGGGAAGTATAGGTGGCATTTGCTGAACCTTTTTGGGTAATGCTGTCTTAGGCAGTGCTCCCCTCACCGTAGAAGGTTGTATTTGAGCTTGCCTCTCATGTTTGGCTCAGTACTTTTGGGCATCTGTAACAGATACTTGGAAAGCTTTAAGTACACACGCTAAGCTCCGTGTACTTCCTGAAATCCACATGGTGGTAAGTGTGCACGCTGAACACTTTGTGCACTTTCTAAAATCCACATAAGTGGTAAGTGTGCACGCTGAGCACTTTGCGCACTTTCTTAAATCCACATAAGTGGTAAGTGTGTACGCAAGACTTTGCACGCTTTCTGAAATCCTGTATGGTAAGGGTTACGCGTATTAGCTCCATTCCCTTTTCTTTGAGTTGGTTAGACCCCGGTACCTTGGGCTCTACTCAACCAGTGTGTCTAACACTAATCTGTGAACAGATGCTTGGGAAGGTTTAAGTACACACGCTGAGCACCTTGCGCACTTTCTAAAATCCACATAAGTGGTGAGTGTGCATGCAAGACTCTGCACACTTTCTGAAATCCTGTACGGTAAGGGTTACACATATTAGCTTTGTTCCCTTTCTCTAAGTTGGTTAGACTCTGGTACCTTGGGCTCTCCCCTCGACATTGAAGGTAATTGTGAGCATGGTGCTTCCTTTCGGGCGCTCAAGTTCTCTCCCCTTCTGAAGAGTTGAATTCCTCACTCTGTGGGCTGGTCTTGTGGTCATTTAGCAGCGATCCCCTTTACCCAAAATCAGTTGCTTATGAATGCGCCACACGTTTCTTAATTCGGAGTTCTTCTCTCATGTGAGAGCTGAGTTCTCTGTTTTTCCAGAGCACCTGGAACCAGCAGCATCAGGTGAACTAGGTCCTTCCTCCACCTCTCCTATGTGCTGAGTTTTTGGCTAGCTTGCAGTATGCTTACCCTTCTGATTCTACGATCATGCTGTAGGTCGAGCCCCCTCTCTCGTTGATAGCTGGGTTTATGCTCACTCAGCTAGGTATTTACTGCTAACCACTCCAGTCAAGTCAAGTCAAGTCAAGTCAAGTCACCTTTATTTAAATAGCGCTTTAAACAAAAAAGATTGCGTCAAAGCAACTGAACAACATTAATTAGGAAAACAGTGTGTCAATAATGCAAAATGACAGTTAAAGGCAGTTCATCACTGAATTCAGTAGTCCCCAACTAAGCAAGCCAGAGGCGACAGCGGCAAGGAATCAAAACTCCATCGGTGACAGAATGGAACCTCCAGCAGTTCAATTCCAGGCTGTAGCAAAGTCAGATTGTGCAGAAGAATCATCTGTTTCCTATGTTCTTATCCCGGTGGTCGTCTGAGACAAGGTCTTTACAGGTGATCTGTCTCTGGGGCTCTATTTGTCCTGGTCTCTGCTGTCTTTCAGGGCTGTAGAGGCCCTCTCTAGGTGCTGATCCACCATCTGGGCTGGATACATTCTGGATCCGGGTGACTGCAGTGACCCTTTGACTTGGATACAGACTGGATCTGGTGGCTACGGTGACCTCGGAATAAGAGAAAAACAGACTAATATGAGCGTAGATGCCATTCTTCTAACAATGTAGCAAGTACATCGGGTGTCATGGGAAGTGTTCCGGTTTACCTAATTAATGCAGCCTAAAAATCCTTTTTGGATATTTAGAAGTGTATTAGTATGTTATGTGTAAGCCAGGTAAAATAGATGGGTCTTTAATCTAGATTTAAACTGCAAGAATGTGTCTGCCTCCCGAACAATGTTAGGTAGGTAGGTTATTCCAGAGTTTGGACGCTAAATAGGAGAAGGATCTGCCGCCTGCAGTTGACTTTGATATTCTAGGTATTATCAAATGGCCAGAGCGGATGTGGAGGAATAGAAAGAACTCTAGCTGCTGTATTTTGGACTAACTGGAGTTTGTTTACTAAGCGTGCAGAACAACCACCAATAGAGCATTACAATAGTCTAACCTTGAGGTCATAAACGCATGGATTAACATTTCTGCATTTGACATTGAGAGCATAGGCCATAATTTAGATATATTTTTGAGATGGAAAAATGCAGTTTTACAAATTCTAGAAATGTGGCTTTCTAAGGAAAGGTTGCTATCAAATAGCACACCTAGGTTCCTAACTGATGATGAAGAATTGACAGAGCAGCCATCAAGTCTTAGACAGCATTCTAGGTTATTACATGCAGAGCTTTTAGCTCCCATAATTAACACCTCTGTTTTTTCAGAATTTAGCAGTAAGAAATTACTCGTCATCCAGTTTTTTATATCGACTATGCATTCCGTTAGTTTTTCAAATTGGTATGTTTCGCCAGGGGCCGCGAAGAAATGTAGAGCTGAGTATCATCAGCATAACAGTGAAAGCTAACACCGTGTTTCCTGATGATTTTTCCCAAGGGTAACATGTAAAGCGTAACGGCCCTAGTACTGAGCCTTGAGGTACTCCATACTGCACTTGTGAGCGATATGATACCTCTTCATTCACTGCTACGAATTGATGGCGGTCATATAAGTACGATTTAAACCATGCTAATGCACTTCCATTAATGCCAACAAAGTGTTCTAGTCTATGCAAAAGAATGGTGTGGTCTATAGTGTCGAACGCAGCACTAAGATCCAATAGCACTAATAGAGAGAGATACAACCACGATCAGATGATAAGAGCAGGTCATTTGTAACTCTAAGGAGAGCAGTCTCAGTACAATGATACGGTCTAAATCCTGACTGGAAATCCTCACAGATGCCATTTTTTCTCTAAGAAGGATATATTGTGAGGATACTACCTTTTCTAGTATCTTGGACAGAAAAGGGAGATTCGAGATCGGTCTATAATTAACTAGTTCTTTGGGGTCAGGTTGGGTTTTTTTGACGAGAGGCTTAATAACAGCCAGTTTGAAGGTTTTGGTGACATATCCTAATAACAATGAGGAATTAATTATAGTCAGAAGAGGATCTATGACTTCTGGAAGCACCTCTTTTAGGAGCTTAGATGGAATAGGGTCTAACATACATGTTGTTGGTTTAGATGATTTAACAAGTTTATACAATTCTTCCTCTCCTATAGTAGAGAATGAGTGGAACTGTATAGTGCACTGTCTGATGTGATACTGTAGCTGATGGCTGCATGGTTACAATTTTATCTCTAATAGTATCGACTTTAGAAGTAAAGTAATTCATAAAGTCATTACTGCTGTGATGTTGGGAAATGTCAACACTTGTTGATGCTTTATTTTTCATTAATTTAGCCACTGTATTGAATAAATACCTAGGATTATGTTTGTTTTCTTCTAAAAGAGACGAAAAGTAATCAGATTTAGCAGTTTTTAATGCTTTTCTGTAAGATTACTTTCCCTCCAAGCAATACGAAATACCTCTAGTTTTGTTTTCCTCCAGCTGCGCTCCATTTTCCGGGCTGCTCTCTTTAGGATGCGAGGGTGCTCATTATACCATGGTGTCAGACTGTTTTCCTTAGCCTTCCTTAAGCGTAAAGGAGCAACTGTATTTAAAATGCTAGAAAAGAGAGGGTCCATAGTTTCTGTTACATCATCAAGTTGTTCTGAGGTTTTGGATATGCTAAGGAATTGGGATACATCAGGAAGATTACTAACAAAGCAGTCTTTTGTGGTAGAAGTGATGGTTCTACCATACTTGTAACAAGAAGTAGAATTTACAGTTTTAGCTATATGAAGTTTGCACAAAACTAAATAATGATCTGAGATATCATCGCTTGGCTGCATAATTTCAACACCATCAACATAAATTCCATGTGACAGTTTTAAATCTAGAGTACTATTTCGACAATGAGTAGGTCCTGAGAAGTGTTGTCTAACCCCAATAGAGTTCAGAATGTCTATAAGTGCTGATCCCAATGCATCTTTTTCATTATCAACATGGATATTAAAATCACCAACAATTAAAACTTTATCTGCAGCCAGCACTAACTTGGATGTAAAATCAGCAAAGTCTTTAATAAAGTCTGTATGTTGCCTTGGTGGCCTGTATACAGTAGTCAGCACAAACATCACAGGGGATTTATCATTAACATTTGTTTCTCTAAATAATGTTATATTAAGCACCAATACTTCAAACGAGTTATACTTGAGCCTGCCCTCTGAGAAATTCTGAAAACATTGTTATAAATTGAAGCAACACCTCCCCCTTTACCTTTTGGACGTGGCTCATGTTTATAACAGTAATCGTGAGGTGTAGACTCATTTAAAATAATGTAATCATCAGGTTTTTGCCAGGTTTCTGTCAAACAGAGTGCATCTAGATTATGATCAGTGATCATATTATTTACAAAAAGTGCTTTCGTAGAAAGGGACCTGATATTCACTAAGCAAAGCTTTATCATTTGTTTATCCGTATTGCATCTGTTTTAACTTTTTTTATTTGTTGAACCTCAATTAAATTGTTGCTCTTAAATTGGTTTGGACTTTTTTTATATTTTCAAGCCCGGGGAACAGACACAGTCTCTATAGTGTGATATCTAGGTGAAAGAGTCTCTATGTGCTGAGAATTAACTGACTTCTGTGACGTGAGGCGGCTAGCAGACGGTCGGTTTAGCCAATCTGTCTGCTTCCTGACCTGGGCCCCAGTTAGTAAAGTACAAACTCTAAGACTATGTGCCATATTTCTAGAGAGAAGAGAGGCACCACCCCAGGAGGGATGAAGACCATCTCTTTTCAACAGGTCAGATCTGCCCCAAAAGCTCGTCCAATTGTCTATGAAACCTATGTTATTCTGTGGGCACCACTTAGACATCCAGCCATTGAGTGATGACAATCTGCTATGTATCTCATCACCACGGTAAGCAGGGAGGGGACCAGAGCATATTACAGTGTCTGACATCATGCTTGCAAGTTCACACACCTCTTTAATGTTATTTTTAGTGATCTCCGACTGGCGAAGTCGAACATCATTAGTGCCGGCGTGAATAACAATCTTACTGTATTTACGTTTAGCATTAACCAGCACTTTTAAATTTGCTAAGATGTCAGGCGCTCTGGCTCCCGGTAGACATTGGACTATGGTGGCTGGTGTCTCTATTTTCAAGTTCCGTACAATAGAATTGCCAATAACTAGATTGCCAATAACAATGTACAGGACTCCCTGAGCTGGACGCATCCAAAGCCGTATCTAGAGCCCTCACATTCTTACTGTCCTCAATTAAAGTTTGGATGCGTGTCTCTAATTCTGAAATCTTCTCTGTCAGCCTAACTATTTCCCTGCATTTATTACATGTGAATCCCTCGTCACCGACAGAGATAGATAAACAATACATGTGGCAAGCAGTGTAAATAACAATAGTAGGAGAAGCCATTACTCACCGTGCTTGATGAAAGATTCTTACCATAGTTGTTTGAACTTGTGAAAACCGGAGAGAGAGAGTAGCGAGAGAGAGGAGAGGAGGAAAGAAAACAGCGATAGGCACGCATGGAAACCCTAATGACAAGCTAACGAGTTCTAACGCGATGCAGGTGCACTGCACTCGCGGATTTAAAATAAAAGTGAACGACCAAATTAGTCAGATTAGACTGATAGATAATATCAGAAATATCAAGTCAAGTTTTTTTTTTTTTTTTTTTTTTTTTTTTTTTTTTTATTATGCAAACAGACTATTACAAGATTTACAAAAAACAAATTAAATGCGAAAAACAAATTCAGAGACCGACATAACATACATATCAGTACGATTTGTGTGTGTGTGTGTATGTGTGCGTCAAGTCAAGTCAAGTCAAGTCTGCTTTATTGTCAATTCTTCCACAAGTACAGTACATACATACAGAGAATCGAAATTGTGTTACTCTCAGACCCCCAGTGCATACAGATAACACTAACAGAGCCTAAAAATACAGATCAAATATAAAATATAAGATAAAACTATACAATAAGGGAATGTAAAAAAAGACATAATAGAAAAAATAAAATAAAAATATGGTTAAATAAAAGCAGCGCAAGGTACATGGCAGATAGAGTGCAAACCAGTGAACAAACAGTTCAGATAAAAAGATTTTTAGTGCATAAAAAAAAGCTTATTCAGTCTGATTAAAGTGACAAAGGGCTCAAGAGCAGTTATTTTATTTAAACTGACTGATGAGGTGGTAGAATGACGTCAGTTCCATGGTGAATGAGGTAGTAAGCAGACCAATGCTGCACAAAGTGACTGGTGCATGTGATCGTATGTTAGAGGGAGTGGGGGGTGGAAGGACCTGGAGATGTGGGATCTGGGGGGGTTCATAGTTCAGTGGTGCTTGGGGCAGAAGAGGGACGGGGGGGGGGCAAGTTCGGGAGCGAGTTCAGCTTCCTGACAGCCTGATGGATGAAGCTGTCCTTCAGTCTGCTGGTCCTGGCCTGGAGACTCCGCAGTCTCCTCCCTGATGGCAGCAGACTGAAGAAGCTGTGTGACAGGTGAGTGGGATCACCTGCAATGCACAGGGCTTTGCGAGTGAGATGGATTCCATAAATGTCCTGAAGGGAGGGGAGAGAGACACCAATGATCTTCTCAGCTGCTCTCACTATGGGTTGCAGAGTCTTCCGGCAGGACGCGTTGCAGGCGCCATACCACACAGTGATGCAGCTAGTCAGAATGCTCTCGATGGTGCCTCTGTAGAAGGTGTACATGAAGGGGAGTGGGGCTCTGGCTCTCCTCAGTTTGCGGAGGAAGTAGAGACGCTGCTGTGATTTCTTGGCCAGTGCTGCAGTGTTGTCAGTCCAGGAGAGGTCCTCTGTGATGTGCAAACCCAGGAACTTGGCGCTGCTCACTCTCTCCACAGTCGCACCGTTGATGGTCAGAGGAACATGCTGAGTGTGCGCTCTCCTGAAGTCAACAACAATCTCCTTCGTCTTCTCCACGTTCAGAGACACACCTCGCTCCTGTAGCTTGTCTCATCTCTGTTGCTCATCTCTGACCCACCACAGTCGTGTCATCCGCAAACTTAATGAAGAGGTTGGAGTTGGGTGACGGTGTGCAGTCGTGGGTGCAAACTGGAAGGGGTCCAGGTAGGGGGGGGAGGGCAGACTTGATGTGGTGCATGACTAGCCGTTCGAAGCACTTCATGAGGATGGGAGTAACTGCAACAGGACGGTAGTCATTGAAGCAGGATGGAGATGGCTTCTTCGGGACTGGAATGATGGTGGTAGCTTTGAAGCATGTGGGAACAACAGCCTGACTGAGTGAGATGTTGAAAATGTCTGTGAAGACATCAGTGAGTTCTGCTGCACAGTCTCTCAGTACACACCCAGGAATGTTGTCAGGACCCGGAGCTTTGCGTGCATTGATCCTGCTGAAGGATCTCTTCACGCTGTCCGGGGTCAGCATCATCACCTGGTCACTGGGAGGAGGTGGAGTCTTCTGTGCAGTGGTGCTGTTTTGTGCCTCAAAGCGAGCGAAGAAGGTGTTCAGCTCGTTCAGCAGAGAGATGTTGCTGTCACAGGTCCGCTGTGGGGGCTTGTAGTCCGTAATGGTCTGTATCCCCCTGCCACAGGCTCCGAGTGTCTCTGCTGTCGCTGAATTGATGGGTTATCCTCCTGGAGTACTGTCTCTTAGCCTCTCTGATGCCGCGGGATAGGTTGGCCCTGGCTGTTCTCCGGCCCACCTCATCTCCAGCTCTGAAGCCAGCGTTCCCCATCTCCAGGAGTCTGTAGACCTCCCCTGTCATCCACGGCTTCTGGTTGGCCCGGACAGTGATGGTTTTTGTGACTGTAACATCCTCAATACACTTGGTGATGTAGGCAGTGATAGTCTCCGAGTACTCCTGGAGGTCAGTGGTGTTATTGTAAGTGGCAGCCTGCTTAAACATATTCCAGTCAGTTGTATCAAAGCAGTCTTGAAGAGCGTCAAACGACCCTTCTGGGCACACTTGAATCTGTTTTTGAACTGGTTTGGCAACTTTAACGAGCGGTCTGTATGCAGGCATTAGCATGATAGTGATGTGGTCTGAGGCACCGAGGTGGGGGAGGGGGAGGGCTTTGTAAGCTCCTCTCTGTGTGGTGTAAACAAAGTCTAAAATATTATTACCTCTTGTTGGAAAGTTAATGTGTTGGTGTATTTTTGGAAACACACTCTTTAAGTCAGCATGGTTGAAATCCCCAGCTATGATGAGAAAAGCATCGGGGTGTGCTGTCTGTTGCTCACTGATGTGCTGGTACAGTTAATTTAGTGCATCGTTCCTGTTGCTGTTGTTCGGGGGAATGTAACCCGAAACGAGCAGTATGGCAGTATATTCCCTCGGCAGATAGAACGGCCGGCACTTAATAATCATAAACTCCACCAGGGGTGAGCAGTGTTTGCAGATCACAACAGCATCGCGGCACCACGCGTCATTGATGTAAACACAAAGCCCGCTGCCGCGGGTTTTTCCTCCCGCGACGCGAGCTCTGTCTGCTCGATAGCACGTCAGCTGGTCGAGCTGAATGGCGCAGTCCGGAACGCTATCGCTGAGCCATGTTTCCGTGAACACAAAAACACAACAGTCTCTTACAGTCCTTTGAGTTGAACATAGTAATCGGATGAAGTCCAGTTTATTGTCCAAAGAGCGTACGTTAGCCAGTACGATGGTGGGGATAGATGGCTTGTCTGGGTTAGCCGTTAGCCTAGCCCAGATACCTCCGCACTCTCACGCTGCTTGTGGCGCCTCCACTGTGGGCGAGATGCAGCAGTGGGGGTCGGTGATGATGTAGGCCTCCGGAGCAGTCCGAGATCTCGCAGCTGTTCCGCGTGCACGGAGTTTAAATCTAAAAATGCGGCTCTGCCGACATCCAGCAGAAACTCACGACTGTATGCGTTCTTAAAGACAGGTAGACGCGATGACGACGTACAAAAACACTGTGACTCACAAGACAAAAAACACGAAAACACCGTTCTGTTGGGACAGAGAGAAGCCACTGCATGTGGACGTGCCGCCATCTTGAATATGGTGGGAATTAAGTTATATTTTATCACTTTAAACAACAGAGAGTGATAGTAATATAAAGATTCTACAGAAAAACAAAGCTACACGGAGCTACGATCACAAAACAGCAGCAAGGCAAGCAGGAAGCAGGAATAACACTGTCCAACAGTGACACCCGCAGGTCCAGCATTTTACCATAGGTCGAGTTAATGACTCTCAAACATATTGGTTTTGGGATGTACCATTCCATCTATGAGCTGCTCTTTCAGAGTGCCACGGGAGACCCTTAGAACGGTATCCTAAAATCCATGTTATGGTTAGTGTTCCAGTGAAGTCTTTGCACACTTTCTAAAATCCACACTGTGGTAAGTTCGCACGCTAGAACTCTGTGTTCTTTTCTAAAACTTATGTGGTGAGGGCTTTGTGCGTTTGCTTCATGCCCTTTCTTGAGCTGGTAAGCCCCATTCATCTTGGGCACCACTCCACCTATGTATCCTCAGGATACCTATTTAAATAGGGTGTTGCTACTAGGGACCTGTTGAGACAGTTCCTTCAGCAGGCTTATGCGAGAGCAAGCGGTAGTCCTTGTGTGACAGGCCAAGACCTAGTATGATGTTAGGTTCTTGTTCGTATCCCTTTAAAGGAATATTTTCTTGGAGTCTGGCCCTAACAGGTAAGTTGGGTATGAAGCCTAGGCCTTTGGCCATAAGGGATAATGTCACGGACAGCCATCTAACATCCCAGGGGCAACTCCCATGGAAATGGTAGAGTTGGTACTTAGTGCTCGTCATGGTTCTGGCCTGCACTCCCCTCAGCATGGCGGCGTAAGTATACTGTTACCCATAGCGACCCCTAGAGGACACAGTTCAAAGTTCCCTTGAAAGGGAACATCTCAGGTTACTTATGTAACCATGGTTCCCTGAGTAGGAAACGAGACACTACATCCTCTAGCTTCCTGCCATGCTTCGGACGCAAGTTTCAGACGAAGAAGTGGATGACGTATTCTCCTGGCGCCTATTTATACTATAGTTGCACCGGTAGTGACGTCATGGGCTGTTAAATTAAATGTTCCCTCCTGGTGGAATGACCTGCCCAACTCAATCCGAGCAGCTGAGTCCTTAGCCATCTTTAAGAATCGGCTTAAAACACATCTCTTCCATCTTTATTTGACCCTCTAACTTTTTCACTCACTATTCTAATTCTATATATAAAAAAAAAAAAAATTAAAAAAAAATTAACTACCTCTTTAATCTATTTGTATTCTATCTATTTTCAGACTTTATTAAAATAAAATTATAAAAAATACCTAAAACACTATATATATATAACTTGCTAAGTGTATTGCATTAAGCTAACTGAGACTTGCTTTTTATTTATTATATTATTTAAAAGTCCTTGCTACGTATACTGTGTTTAGGCTAACTGAGACTTGTTATTGCACTTATATATCATTGCTCTTTTGTTGTTTTTGATTGCTTCCATTGTCCTCATTTGTAAGTCGCTTTGGATAAAAGCGTCTGCTAAATGACTAAATGTAAATGTAATGTAAATGTAAATGGGCTGTCGCCGACCAATGTGTTGTTGGTGTTTTTCAATGTATGCTTCAGACACGGGTCACGACGAGGCGTTCCCCATAACGACCCCTAGAGGATGCAGTGTCTCATTCCCTACTCAGGGAAACATGGTTACATAAGTAACCTGAGATGCTTTTCATGTGATGCTATTTCAGAACATAGGATCAGCATATTTTAAACAGATTCTTAAATTTGTAATCCCACAGTGCCTTCATTGGTTATATAAATCCAATATTGCTTTAATGGTAATTTTTTTTTTACATACTGTAACTGATAATGTGTCTCCCTGATGTTGTATTCTATGAATTGTTAATGGATATTTTTAACTCAAAATAATTAAAATCATCATCCATATTAATATCAACTTCTTGCTTTTTCATACTAACATTCTCATATATTTTACTTAACTCTTGTCTTCTTTTCAAGAACATATCATTCAAGTTTTCAATACTATGAACTTTAGCAAAAGTTTTGGCCAAGACTTCTGTCTTTTCTTTATTCGTTCTGGCCATCTTCTCTTCCTCTTCAGTTACAGGGATCCGTTTATAATTATTAATACAATTCATTTTCCTTATCATTCTCCATACCACATGCATTCCAGTCTCTCTCCCAACTGTGTTACAGAATTCCTGTCAAGCCTTTCTCTTTGCACTTTTAATTACCCTTCTTACAGCTGCTCTTTTTTCTGATATTCTACAACTGTATCTTGAGTTAATAATGCCTTATTCCTCTATCTAATTGCCACTGTGCACTCTTCAGAACAAAACGGTACACTTTTCTTTTTCTGTCCATTACCTCTTATTAACGGTATAGATTGGTTTGCTGCAGAAATGATTCCACCTACTACCTTATTATATTTCTCCTCAGTTTTCCCTTCCAACTTCATATTTTTGAAATTTTCTACACACATAAACACATAAATTTCCTTCCATTTTGCCTGCTTAAATCCCCATCTTGCACACTGATTACATTTTTGCTTTTGGACTGCACTCTGAATCTCACAAACTACAGGCCAATGATCACTGCCCAAATTATCTTCATGTACACTTGTACACTTACCAGCTTAGGCAGCTGATGTTATTGTGAGATCTAAACATGACATGCTACCTTTAAGTATGTCCATTCTTGTTGGTTTCCCATCATTCAAACATACAAGCAAGTGCTCCTCTGTAACTATCCCATTATTGTCTGTATTTTTACTACCCCATAAACCATTATGTGCATTAAAATCCCCACATATAATAATTTTACCCTGTGTATCACCCATCACTTCTTCTAATAATAATAATATATATATATATATATATATATATATATATATATATATATATATATATATATATATATATATATATATATATATAAATAAAACTAGCCCTCTAATCTTTTTGTATTCTATCTGATTTCTTTTCATTTATTATACAATTAACAAAAGCAAAAAAAAAAAGAAGATCTCTAACACTAGCTTGCTCTATTCTTT